>NC_092109.1:37852647-37860147 GCF_045679555.1 Salvelinus alpinus | reverse complement strand
AAGCCTCATACACTGTCTGGGTGGTGTTCAAAGCCTCATACACTGTCTAGGTGGTGTTCAAAGCCTCATACACTGGGTGGTTTTGAAAGCATTTTAATAATACCTTAAACTAACTCATCTGACTGTCATTTTAATAATACCTTAAACTAACTCATCTGACTGTCATTTTAATAATAACTTAAACTAACTCATCTGACTGTCATTTTAATAATAACTTAAACTAACTCATCTGACTGTCATTTTAATAATAACTTAAACTAACTCATCTGACTGTCATTTTAATAATAACTTAAACTAACTCATCTGACTGTCATTTTAATAATAATTTAAACTAACTCATCTGACTGTCATTTTAATAATAACTTAAACTAACTCATCTGTCTGTTGGTTTAAGGCAAAACCACCGACGGTGCAATGCAGTGCAGTGGTTCATTAAATGAATGTCTGGTGTTTTTGAGAATTTTATTCATAAAGTGATGGTTTGTATTGTAGAATATTTGAAAGACTGTTTATGTGTTTGAGTCTTAGTGTTAACCTCTCTAGGGTAGGTGGGACGTTAGCGTTCCACCTCGTCAACAGCCAGTGATACTGCAGGGCGCCAAATTCAAAACAACAGAAATCCCATAATTTAAATTCCTCAAACATACAAGTATTTTACACCATTTTAAAGCTACACTTGTTGTAAATCCAGCCAAAGTGTCCGATTTCAAAAAGGTTTTACGACGAAAGCACACCAAACGATTATGTTAGGTATGAGCCAAGTCAACAGAAAAAGACAGCCATTTTTCCAGCTAAAGAGAGCATTAACAAAAAGCTGAAATAGAGATAAAATTGATCACTAACCTTTGATAATCTTCATCAGATGACACTCATAGGACTTCATGTTACACAATACATGTATTTTATGTTCGGTAAAGTTCATATTTATATCCAAAAATCTGAGTTTAGGCAAGACGCTACTGTATCACTTGGCAAAAAGCCTGAGAAAATGCATAGCGCCACATTAAAATGAATGACTATGAAAATTACTATAACATCAAAATTTCATTAAATCACACATGAAAGATACCAAATTAAAGCTGGTTGTGAATCCAGCCAACATGTCAGAATTCAAATAGGCTTTTCAGCGAAAGCATACGATGCTATTATCTGAGCATAGCACCATTGTAAACAAAAGAGAGAAAACATTTCAACCCTGCAGGAGCGACACAAAACGCAGAATAAAAATATAATTCATGCCTTACCTTTGACGAGCTGCTGTTGTTGGCACTCCAATATGTCGCATAAACATCACAAATGGTCCTTTTGTTCGATTAATTCCGTCGATATATGTCCAAAATGTCAATTTATTTGGCGCGTTTGATCCAGAAGAACACCGGTTCCAACTTGCTCAAACATGACGACAAAATATATAAAAAATATATCAAAGGTTACCTTTAAACTTTGCCAAAAAATGTCAAACTACATATGTAATACAACTTTAGGTATTTTTTAACGTTAATAATCGATAAAATTGAAGACGGGATGATATGTGTTCAATACAGGATTAAAACGATATGTAGCATGCCTTCTGTTTGATTGAAGCGCATGTCTAGGACACCAGGAGTGCCTCGACTTCAAGATGGACGTATTTCTTCATTACACAAAGGAATAACCTCAACTTATTTCTCACAACTGTTGACATCCAGTGGAAGCCGTAGGAACTGCAAGCAAGTTGCTTAGAAATCTGGTGTCCCAATGAAAACTCATTGAAAAGACAGTGAACTCAAAACATTTAAAAATCTGAATGGTTTGTCCTCGGGGTTTCGCCTGCTAAATAAGTTCTGTTATACCCACAGACATGATTCAAACAGTTTTAGAAACTTCAGAGTGTTTTCTATCCAAATCTAATAATAATATGCATATCTTATCTCCTGGGGATGAGTAGCTGGCAGTTGAATTTGGGTATGCTTTTCATCCAAACGTGAAAATGCTGCCCCCTACCCTAGAGAAGTTAAACGGATGGTTTGAGTTTTAGAACGTGTTTTAAAACAGATGTGTGTGTTGGAGGACATTGATGGCCAACAGTCGTTAGTAGATGGGATAGCAGCACAGATGTGTGTGTTGGAGGACATTGATGGCCAACAGTCGTTAGTAGATGGGACAGCAGCACAGATGTGTGTGTTGGAGGACATTGATGGCCAACAGTCGTTAGTAGATGGGATAGCAGCACAGATGGAAACTTGTCAAATGTGTTATTCTGTTTAGTCCGCTACACACAAATACTGTTGTCAGATATGTCATTATCGCTCTCCTTCATGCTCTCTCTCTCTTTCTCCTCTCTCACTTTCTCTCTTTCTTGTGTTTGTGTGTCTGCGCGTGTGGGCTATTTTTGGTGTTGAATAAAGCCTGGTCATGTGAGGCATTTGAGAAAACGAGAGGAAGGAATGGAGATAAAGAATAAGAGAATGAGCCAAAGAGAAAGAGGGATATTAGCTTTTTGTTTATTGCCCAATAGCATGTGATATAGCTTAGCGCTAAATTCCGTTGCTAAGCCTCTTTGACCAATCAGGTGCTAGACAGTTTTAACTGCCAAAATACTACGTCATCATCCTCTCCCTGAGGTCACTATGTCATTGTCTGTGTTCCCATTCTCCATGGCCTTTTCTCATTTGGGACAAGTCTGCCCTCCTCCCTCTCTTCCGCCCTCTCTTCTCTTCCACTCTCCTCCATCCTCTCTCCATCCTCTCTTCTCCCTCTTCTCTCATCTGCCCTCTCTCCTCCATCCTCTCCTCCGATCTCTCTCCTCTGCCCTCTCTCCTCAGTCCTCTCTCCTCAGTCCTCTCTCCTCCATCCTCTCTCCTCCATCCTCTCCTCTGCCTTCTCTCCTCTGCCCTCTCTCCTCAGTCCTCTCTCCTCCATCCTCTCTCCTCCAACCTCTCTCCTCTGCCCTCTCTCCTCAGTCCTCTCTCCTCCATCCTCTCTCCTCTGCCCTCTCTCCTCTGCCCTCTCTCCTCAGTCCTCTAGCTCCTCCATCCTCTCTCCTCCACCCTCTCTCCTCAGTCCTCTCTCCTCAGTCCTCTCTCCTCAGTCCTCTCTCCTCCATCCTCTCTGCTCCATCCTCTCCTCCAACCTCTCTCCTCTGCCCTCTCTCCTCAGTCCTCTCTCCTCCATCCTCTCTCCTCCGCCCTCTCTCCTCAGTCCTCTCTCCTCAGTCCTCTCTCCTCAGTCCTCTCTCCTCCATCCTCTCTCCTCCATCCTCTCCTCCAACCTCTCTCCTCTGCCCTCTCTCCTCAGTCCTCTCTCCTCCATCCTCTCTCCTCTGCCCTCTCTCCTCTGCCCTCTCTCCTCAGTCCTCCCTCCTCCATCCTCTCTCCTCCGCCCTCTCTCCTCAGTCCTCTCTCCTCAGTCCTCTCTCCTCAGTCCTCTCTCCTCCATCCTCTCTACTTCGCCCTCTCTCCTCCTTCCTCTCTCCTCAGGCCTCTCTCCTCTGCCCTCTCTCCTCTGCCCTCTCTCCTCAGTCCTCCCTCCTCCATCCTCTCTCCTCCGCCCTCTCTCCTCAGTCCTCTCTCCTCAGTCCTCTCTCCTCCGTCCTCTCCTCCATCCTCTCTCCTTTGCCCTCTCTCCGATAAGTGGTTGAGTGGTTGAGGAGTGTGTCAATTCGTTAGTAGGCAAACAGAAGATGATCCGCCCCTCCTCGATAGCGTCCTTTTGACGAGGAAGCACAAGTTCTTCACGGAAGAGTTTTGTAATCTGCCAAACCCTGAGGGTGCAGGTCCACCCACTGGGGATTCTTTAAAAAAAACACAGAAATAAATCATCCTCAGCAGCCCCCCCCTCCCCCCTCTCTCAGACGATCCCACAGGTGAAGCAGCCAGCTGTGGAGGTCCTGGGCTGGCCTGGTTACATGTGGTCTGCAGTTTTGAGGCCGGTTGGATGTACTGCCTAATTCTCTAAAACGATGTTGGAGGAATTCTATTCTCTGGCAACATTCTCTGGTGAACGTTTCTGCAGTCAGCATGTCAATTTCACGCTCCCCTCAAAACTTGAGACATCTTTGGCATTGTGTTGTGTGACAAAACTGCACATTTTAGAGTGGCCTTTTATTGTCCCCAGCACAAGGTGCACCTGTGTAATGAAATGCTCACTGACAGGTAAATTAACAGATGTGTGCACAACATTTGAGAGAAATAAGCTTTTTGTGTTTATGGAACATTTCTGGGATTTTATATTTCAGCTCATGAAACATGGGAACAACATTTTACATGTTGCGTTTATATTTTTGTTCAGTATAGCATAGTTTTATCAGAAAAATATATAACTTTTTTCATGTTTAACTTTTTTTTTTCTTGATGAAATTTACTGAGTAGGATGGTCCTCCCCTTCGTCCAATGAGAAACCTCCACCGGTCTACACTAATACACTAATCCACTGCTTTTAACTTCTCTCAGCTACGCATCCCTTTTACGGGATCACTTTCCTAAACAACCGCTAGAATTGCAGGGCGCCAAATGCAAAAATATTACAAAAAATATTTATAATCATGCAATCACAAGTGAAATATACCAAAACACAGCTTAGCTTGTTGTTAATCCACCTATCGTGTCAGATTTTGAAAATATGCTTTGCAGCGAAAGCAATCCAAGCTTTTGTGAGTGTATCAATCAATGCTACAACAGCTAGCCCCAAATGAGCATGGTCACGAAAGTCATAAAAGCAATAAAATGAATCGCTTATCTTAGATAATCTTCGGATGTTTCCACTCACGAGACTCACAGTTACACAACAAATGTTCTTTTTGTTCGATAAATATAACTTTTATCACCAAAAAACGCCATTTGGGTTGCGCGTTATGTTCAGAAAACTACAGCCTCGTTCCGGTCCTGAAAGGAAGAAGAAAATTACCAAACGTATCAGATAAAAAAAAATTACAATTTTTTTTTATAATCATACAATCACAAGTGAAATATACCAAAACACAGCTTAGCTTGTTGGTAATCCACCTATCGTGTCAGATTTTGAAAATATATTTTACAGCGAAAGAAATCCAAGCTTTTGTGAGTGTAGCTTTCAATGCTACAACAATTAGCCTTATATTAGCCTGGTTAGCTTGGTCACGAAAGTAAGAAAAGCAATAAAATGAATCGCTTACCTTTGATAATCTTCGGGTGTTTCCACTCACGAGACTCACAGTTACACAACAAATGTTCTTTTTGTTCGATAAATATTACTTTTATCACAAAAAAACGCCATTTGGGTTGCGCATTATGCTCAGAAAATCAAAGCCGTGTTCCGTTCGACAAATTCCAAAAAGTATCCGTAATGGTCGTAGAAACATGTCAAATGTTTTTTATTATCAATCCTCAGGTTGTCTTTAACAACATAATCGATAATATTTCAACCGGACCATAACATATTCAATAAGAGACAAACGGAAAATGGTGAGCTCCTCTCGCGCGCGCAGGAACTATTGACTAGTTGACTAGTTTTGAAAAAACTCGTTCATTTAAAAAAATAAAAGCCTGAAACGAAACTATGTCTAAAGCCTGGTCACAGCCTGAGGAAAAGGAATCTGGTTGATACCCCTTTAAATGGAGGTTAGACGGGCCAGGGAACACCGTTTAAAAAAAAAAGAATATCACTTCCGGGTTACATTTTCTCAGGTTTTCGTTTGCAGAATAAGTTTTGTAAGTTTTCACAGACAATATTTTGACAGTTTTGGAAACTTTGGAGTGTTTTCTATCATAATCTGTAAATTATATGCATATTCTACGATCTGGGCCAGAGAAAATGTCCATTTACGTTGGGAATGTTATTAAAATATATATATATATTCTGACCCCTAGCGCTAAGAAGTTATTTATTTATTTTTTATTTTTTATTTAACCAGGTAGGCTAGTTGAGAACACCTTTATTTAACCAGGTAGGCTAGTTGAGAACACCTTTATTTAACCAGGTAGGCTAGTTGAGAACACCTTTATTTAACCAGGTAGGCCAGTTGAGAACACCTTTATTTAACCAGGGAGGCCAGTTGAGAACACCTTTATTTAACCAGGTAGGCTAGTTGAGAACACCTTTATTTAACCAGGTAGGCTAGTTGAGAACACCTTTATTTAACCAGGTAGGCTAGTTGAGAACACCTTTATTTAACCAGGTAGGCTAGTTGAGAACACCTTTATTTAACCAGGTAGGCTAGTTGAGAACACCTTTATTTAACCAGGTAGGCTAGTTGAGAACACCTTTATTTAACCAGGTAGGCTAGTTGAGAACACCTTTATTTAACCAGGTAGGCTAGTTGAGAACACCTTTATTTAACCAGGTAGGCTAGTTGAGAACACCTTTATTTAACCAGGTAGGCTAGTTGAGAACACCTTTATTTAACCAGGTAGGCTAGTTGAGAACACCTTTATTTAACCAGGTAGGCTAGTTGAGAACACCTTTATTTAACCAGGTAGGCTAGTTGAGAACACCTTTATTTAACCAGGTAGGCTAGTTGAGAACACCTTTATTTAACCAGGTAGGCTAGTTGAGAACACCTTTATTTAACCAGGTAGGCTAGTTGAGAACACCTTTATTTAACCAGGTAGGCTAGTTGAGAACACCTTTATTTAACCAGGTAGGCTAGTTGAGAACACCTTTATTTAACCAGGTAGGCTAGTTGAGAACACCTTTATTTAACCAGGTAGGCTAGTTGAGAACACCTTTATTTAACCAGGTAGGCTAGTTGAGAACACCTTTATTTAACCAGGTAGGCTAGTTGAGAACACCTTTATTTAACCAGGTAGGCTAGTTGAGAACACCTTTATTTAACCAGGTAGGCTAGTTGAGAACACCTTTATTTAACCAGGTAGGCTAGTTGAGAACACCTTTATTTAACCAGGTAGGCTAGTTGAGAACACCTTTATTTAACCAGGTAGGCTAGTTGAGAACACCTTTATTTAACCAGGTAGGCTAGTTGAGAACACCTTTATTTAACCAGGTAGGCTAGTTGAGAACACCTTTATTTAACCAGGTAGGCTAGTTGAGAACACCTTTATTTAACCAGGTAGGCTAGTTGAGAACACCTTTATTTAACCAGGTAGGCTAGTTGAGAACACCTTTATTTAACCAGGTAGGCTAGTTGAGAACACCTTTATTTAACCAGGTAGGCTAGTTGAGAACACCTTTATTTAACCAGGTAGGCTAGTTGAGAACACCTTTATTTAACCAGGTAGGCTAGTTGAGAACACCTTTATTTAACCAGGTAGGCTAGTTGAGAACACCTTTATTTAACCAGGTAGGCTAGTTGAGAACACCTTTATTTAACCAGGTAGGCTAGTTGAGAACACCTTTATTTAACCAGGTAGGCTAGTTGAGAACACCTTTATTTAACCAGGTAGGCTAGTTGAGAACACCTTTATTTAACCAGGTAGGCTAGTTGAGAACACCTTTATTTAACCAGGTAGGCTAGTTGAGAACACCTTTATTTAACCAGGTAGGCTAGTTGAGAACACCTTTATTTAACCAGGTAGGCTAGTTGAG
>NC_092109.1:37827647-37842647 GCF_045679555.1 Salvelinus alpinus | reverse complement strand
GGGGACTCCAGCCTATACTGACTGGGCCTCTGAGTAAAAGTGGCCCCACTTAACTATTTGCTGTCTGCTCTGAAGATAGATGCAGATTGAGAGACAGTGTTAGGTGCCTCCTACGAAGAGGTAGGTGCAGGAGAACAAGGAAGTCCCAGTAGCACAATCGTTTATTTGAAAGTCCCAACACAACAACAACAGGCGGGGAAACACACCCAACGAAGTCGCCACACACAGGGAAGTAACGTAACACACGGAAGAGAAACCTCTACTCCTACAGTCCAAAATGTACAACGACCGTGAGAAAAAAAAACCCTGTGGCGCAAACACGCACCTCTAACAGAGCAACAACAGCAAATAATCCCTCACAAAGAATTAACAGGCAGTGGAGGTTAATAAACCCACCGACATTAACTAATAGGACACAGGTGTAAACAAAACAGACAGACACAAACGAAAAGGAAAAATGGATCGGTGGCAGCCTGTAGGCCGGCGACGACGACCGCCGAGCACCCCCCGAACAGGGAGATGAGCCACCTTCGGTGGAAGTCGTGACAGACAGATGTGATTTGAAGTGCTTATTCTGCTTAGAGAGTGTCGAAGTTGTCCATGGTTGATAGTGTCAAAGATCTGTGTGAAGTTAATTTGGAGTGAATTGCAGACTCACTTTTCCTGTTGTAGTAGGTCCTTTACAACACAACTCAGAAGGGAGGGAACTATCTCACGATAGACCTGAGGGATCTGATCTCACGATAGACCTGAGGGAACTGATCTGACGATAGTCCTGAGGGATCTGATCTGACGATAGTCCTGAGGAACTGATCTGACGATAGTCCTGAGGGAACTGATCTGACGATAGTCCTGAGGGAACTGATCTGACGATAGTCCTGAGGGAACTGATCTGACGATAGTCCTGAGGGAACTGATCTGACGATAGTTCTGAGGGAACTGATCTGACAATTGTTCTGAGGGAACTGATCTGACCATAGTCCTGAGGGATCTGATCTGACGATAGTTCTGAGGGAACTGATCTGACAATAGTTCTGAGGGAACTGATCTGACCATAGTCCTGAGGGATCTGATCTGACGATAGTCCTGAGGGAACTGATCTGACGATAGTCCTGACAGTTCTGATCTGACAATAGTCCTGAGGGAACTGATCTGACGATAGTTCTAAGGGATCTGATCTGACTATCTGACTACACAACACTGTAAATGGGAAGGGAAAAATGGAACCGAACCACAAAATGAAATAATTAAAACATTGTAATTCAACCACCATTACATTTATCTTTGTCCCTCTGTCTCTCTCTCTCTTTTCCTCTCACTCTCTCTCTCTCTTTGCTATCTAGTCTCTCTCTCTCCCTTCTAACTCTCCTCTCTCTCCTTCTCTATCCTCTCTCTCGCGCTCTCTCTTTTACTCTCTACTCTTTTACTCTCTCTCTCTCTCTCTCTCTCAGCTCTCTCTTTCTCACTCTCTCTCTTTTACTCTATACTCTCTCTCTCCTTCTTTCTAACTCTCTGTTCTCTCTCCTCTCTATCTCTCCTTCTCTCTCTCTCCTTCTCTCTCCTTCTCTCTCTCACTCTCTCTCCTTCTCTCTTTCTCTCTCTTTTCCCCCTTGTGTTCCCATTGTTTGCGTCATCCTCACCATACATTCTACAATGTGTACATGCCTGTCCTTTGATGTGTGTGTCTGTTACTGCATAAAACAGACATAATCTGAGACAATAACAGCGTGATGTGTTCTATCGTGTCTGGCCAACAGTGACCTTACGGAGATGTTATATTATATATAGAGATGTTACATTGCGTTGCACCGGAAGTCATTCATTTCAATGGGGACCATCCGCAACGGAGTGGCATCGAGGCTCCACTGTGAAACTCATGCCGCATACTTTGAATTTTCCCAAACTCTGCATGGTCTTCAGTCAGGCCATAGTCCGTCAATAGAACAGGAAGTTACCAAACCACAGTCCGGCCACAGTGTGTAAATAGAACAGGAAGTTACCAAACCACAGAATGTGTTAGCTAGCTAGCTAACATTAACTGCTCTGTGTTAGCTAGCTAGCTAATGTTAGCTGCTCTGTGTTAGCTAGCTAGCTAACATTAGCTGCTCTGTGTTGGCTAGCTAGCTAACATTAGCTGCTCTGTGTTAGCTAGCTAGCTAACATTAGCTGCTCTGTGTTAGCTAGCTAGCTAACGTTATCTGCTCTGTGCTAGCTTGATTTGCTAGAAAGTAAGAGAATCAAGTTGAGGAAAATGTAACTAAACAAAACATTTTTACTTATTACCTATAACCTATTTGCAATCTCCCAAAATAAATGCATTCTCTGACGAGCGACAGGGTCTCCTCCATCTTGCGTTACAAACACTACAGTTGTCCGTTCAGTAGCGTATGAAAAGGACGTACGGCCAACGTAATTCCGTCTATTTGTTTACACAGTATTAGGCTATGTTTTCTACACCTCTATGTGTTTCTTTCTCTGGTCAATAGTGTAATATCACATTTCTCCGTTTTCTAAAACAGTGGTTCTCAAACTTCCCTTCCGGGAGCCTCCATCCGTTCCATGTATTTAATCTATTCCATAACTAGCACCCCTTATTCAACTTCTCAATTAATCATCAAGCCCTTAACTAAGAGAATCAGATGCTAGTTCAGGGATAGAACAAAACTGTGAAATGTCTGTGGGTCCCAGACGAGAGGTTTTAAAACCACTGTTCTAACAGACACAACTTGTATATCTGAGCTTCCAGTCATATGACTTCCTCCTACCATCTTCAGTCACATGACTTCCTCCTACCATCTTCAGTCACATGACTTCCTCCTACCATCTTCAGTCACATGGCCTCCTTCTACCATCTTCAGTCACATGACTTCCTCCTACCATCTTCAGTCACATGGCCTCCTTCTACCCTCTTCAGTCACATGACTTCCTCCTACCATCTTCAGTCACATGACTTCCTCCTACCATCTTCAGTCACATGACTTCCTCCTACCATCTTCAGTCACATGGCCTCCTTCTACCCTCTTCAGTCACATGACTTCCTCCTACCATCTTCAGTCACATGACTTCCTCCTACCATCTTCAGTCACATGACTTCCTCCTACCATCTTCAGTCACATGGCTTCCTCCTACCATCTTCAGTCACATGACTTCCTCCTACCATCTTCAGTCACATGACTTCCTCCTACCATCTTCAGTCACATGACTTCCTCCTACCATCTTCAGTCACATGGCTTCCTCCTACCATCTTCAGTCACATGGCTTCCTCCTACCATCTTCAGTCACATGACTTCCACCTACCATCTTCAGTCACATGACTTCCTCCTACCATCTTCAGTCACATGGCTTCCTCCTACCATCTTCAGTCACATGGCTTCCTCCTACCATCTTCAGTCACATGACTTCCTCCTACCATCTTCAGTCACATGACTTCCTTCTACCATCTTCAGTCACATGACTTCCTCCTACCATCTTCAGTCACATGGCTTCCTCCTACCATCTTCAGTCACATGACTTCCTCCTACCATCTTCAGGCATATGACTTCCTCCTACCATCTTCAGTCACATGGCTTCCTCCTACCATCTTCAGTCACATGACTTCCTCCTACCATCTTCAGTCACATGACTTCCTCCTACCATCTTCAGTCACATGACTTCCTCCTACCATCTTCAGTCACATGACTTCCTCCTACCATCTTCAGTCACATGACTTCCTCCTACCATCTTCCGTCACGTGACTTCCTCCTTCCATCTTTAGACACGTGACTTCCTCCTACCATCTTCAGTCACATGACGTCCTCCTACCATCTTCAGTCACATGACTTCCTCCTACCATCTTCAGTCACATGACTTCCTCCTACCATCTTCAGTCACATGACTTCCTCCTACCATCTTCAGTCACGTGACTTCCTCCTACCATCTTCAGTCACGTGACTTCCTCCTACCATCTTCAGTCACGTGACTTCCTCCTACCATCTTCAGTCACATGACTTCCTCCTACCATCTTTAGTCACGTGACTTCCTCCTACCGTCTTCAGTCACGTGACTTCCTCCTACACAGCACCAAACACAGTGAGATCCCAAATGATTGACACCCTTGATAAAGATAAGTAGTAATGACTATAAAATAAATCAGCTATAGGGAGCTCCAAAAGTCACTTTGAATGTAAATAAGAATATTATATGTTTCTAAACACTTGTACATTAATGTGGATGCTACTATGATTATGGATAATCCTAAATCCAGTTGTAGCAGGGCAGAAATTTGATGAACTGTCTTGTTGGAAAGGTGGCATCCTATGACGGTGTCACGTTGAAAGTCACCGAGCTCTTCAGTACGGGCCATTCTACTGCCAGTGTTTGTCTATGGAGATTGCATTGCTGTATGCTCAATTTTATACACCTGTCAGCAATGGGTATTGCTGAAATAGCTGAGTCCACATACTTTTGTATATATAGTGTATTTGTCAGAGAGAGAGAGAGAGAGAGCGAGAGAGAGAGAGAGAGAGAGAGAGAGAGAGAGAGAGAGCGAGAGCGAGAGCGAGAGCGAGAGAGAGAGTCTTTCAACCCCTTGTTGTTGGGTTGCTGGTCAACTCTCAACCTTATAGACAGACATGCTAAACAGTATAGACAGATAATAAACACAGTCAGACACACAGAGGAAGGGATGCTGCAGGCTAGGAATGTTGCTATCTCACGCTACATTAGCTACAGTGGTCATTAGCTGGCGCTAACATTCATCATGGGAGGTTTTACACACTGCTTTCCAGGAGCAGTCAGACATTGGTCATCCATTTTAAAACACGTGTTTTAAAAAATAAATCCTGTATTGTCCCGTTAACATGCTCTGTAACTCTATGGGAGGAGTTGGGAGTTGAGACCTTCAAACATGCATCCTTCTCTCCTCTCCTCGTTTCCTTCAAACATGCATCCTTCTCTCCTCTCCTCGTTTACTTCAAACATGCATCCTTCTCTCCTCTCCTCGTTTACTTCAAACATGCATCCTTCTCTCCTCTCCTCGTTTCCTTCAAACATGCATCCTTCTCTCCTCTCCTCGTTTACTTCAAACATGCATCCTTGTCTCCTCTCTTCGTTTACTTCAAACGTGCATCCTTCTCTCCTCTCCTCGTTTCCTTCAAACGTGCATCCTTCTCTCCTCTCTTCGTTTACTTCAAACATGCATTCTTGACTCCTCTCCTCGTTTCCTTCAAATATGCATCCTTCTCTCCTCTCCTCGTTTCCTTCAAACATGCATCCTTGTCTCCTCTCTTTGTTTACTTCAAACATGCATCCTTCTCTCCTCTCCTCGTTTCCTTCAAACATGCATCCTTGACTCCTCTCCTCGTTTCCTTCAAACATGCATCCTTGACTCCTCTCCTTGTTTCCTTCAAACATGCATCCTTCTCTCCTCTCCTTGTTTCCTTCAAACATGCATCCTTGTCTCCTTTGCTCCTTGGCAGACACACTGATCCAGTGACAGTTATGGTTTAGAGAAAGGCCTCGACCATTACCCTCCACCCATCCTAACGTGTCAGACGAGTACGGAGGAAGGGAGACAGGGCGGAGAGAAGTATAGAAACAGAGCCGTAGAATTGAAGGAGTTGAGATGCTTTAACCCCTGCAGTTGAGTCACCTTGCTGTGTCCTCTCTATCCTCTCTATGTTTACGTTATCCATATACTTAGGGGACAGTTTCCTATCTCCTTCTATGTCCTTCACACCCTCTCTCTTTCTGATCCCTCTCTCTCCCGTTCTCCCTCCGCCCACCCCTCTCTCTCTCTCTCTCTGAGTGAATTGATCCTGTGTTCTCTGAGCCCATTAGTAGAGATTAAAACAAGCCCCTGAACGAGGGATAGAATAAAAGGAGAGAATTAATTCTAACAGTATTGAGTTTTCCTTTCTCTCCTCTTGAGATGAACCAATTACCCAGACACACAAGGGGCTAATAATTTCCTCAACATTCCACAGACGTTTGTTCAACATTTCAATACCAATAAGGTATAATTTCAATCATTCTGTATATTTATCTTGCATAAGATTAACTTTAGCTTTCTTGTAAGCATCTGTCGTATTGGGTCATTTTTCAACCCTCCTTTAACATTTATATTGTACTGTATAAGCCTAATTGTGTAAGGTTAACGTTAGCTTTTGTGTAAGGTTGAAAAAACATATTCATGTCATTGGTTTAGCTCCAACCGTCCTGCAACATTTAAACAACATTTAAAGCTGTTACTTTTAGAGAAAGACCGATATGGATTTTTTTAGGGGCCGATACCGATTTTTTGGGGGGGTCAAGGAGGTCGATGGCCGTTATTTTCAGCCGATATTCAATTAGAAAATGTTAATGACAAAATTTTCCCAGAGACAGCCATGTGTACATTAATGCATCCATTTTAAAATCAAACAATACATTTTACTTTGTTTTTAACATTCTAACTACATAACAACATAATGGTAATATCTCTTGATAAACTGGGTAAATGAGTTTACACAATACAGGTGAAGGCATATTCAATAGGGGTGTGTGCATTGACTTACTGATCTTGTTTTAGCTGATCAGTGGAGTCTATGGTTACAAATCTGGTTACAAACAGATTACAAACGTCTGTCTTTCATTTGGGACTTCCATTAGCCTACTGATCAACAACATTTACAAAGAAGCACCAGTCCAGCAGGTCACGCCTGTATGGAAGGACATCATATAGGCACTGCTGTTAGTTTGACAATATAAAATAACATCTATTCAATGCAAAACGGGTCCAACGTAACGTCATGACTTGTGATCACAGATGCTTATGAAACTAGTATTTCTTGTCATTTTCCATGATCAGGATTTTTTATCTTTCTTTCGAATGTCAATCTCTAAACAACTCAATTGGCTTGTTCAGCTATCTGTCAAGAAATGGGCAGGTTGAAACTTGATCCTACAATTGGATTGGCTCATTTTTTTTCATTCAACCTTTATTTCACTAGACAAGTCAGTTAAAAGAACAAATTCTTATTTACAATGACGGCCTACCCCGGGCCAGTTGTGTGCCACCCTATGGGACTCCCAATCACGTCCGGATGTGATACAGCCTGGATCCGAACCAAGTACTGTAGTGACGCCTCTTGCGCTGAGATGCAGTGCCTGAGACCGCTGCGTCACTCGGGTGCTGTTTACTGCTACTATGAGAACTAGATCAATGGCGATGACATTTCCTACCAAACCATAAATGTGCGTAATATCTACCAAAGAGAGTGTTGGGAAATAGAGGAAACGATGATGCACGTTCTGTCTGAATGACTCAAATCTGCCCAGTGAAAACACACACACTGATCTTTTTCTTTTTCGGTCCATAAACATGCAGGAAGATTCTTAGGCAGCGAAATCTATTGCCAACCTTTTTTGTTGTTATTGTTGTTGCAATTTTTAAAACACTTCCTTTTTTCCCTATTACTACAATCTAATCCGACTGTCAATTTACAGATACAGATTGTGGCTGGTCAGATCAGCACACCAGTAAATAGCTCACATTACACCGCAAGTCAGACGGCTCATTGCCGAAAATGGCGCATGTTCAAAATGATAACAAGCTAACGTACAGGAACAGCGGTTCCTCCTTTAAAAGTTGCAAGCTTACACCGCGGGACATAGAGGTACCCGGCGTCACGGCGTCATTGCTCCAGACCACCACAAGGGGGAGTTAGAGGTACCCAGCGTCACGGCGTCATTGCTCCAGACCACCACAAGGGGGAGTTAGAGGTACCCGGCGTCACGGCTTCATTGCTCCAGACCACCACAAGGGGGAGTTAGAGGTACCCGGCGTCACGGCTTCATTGCTCCAGACCACCAGGGGGAGTTAGAGGTACCCAGCATCACGGCTTCATTGCTCCAGACCACAAGGGGGAGTTAGAGGTACCCAGCGTCACGGCTTCATTGCTCCAGACCACCACAAGGGGGAGTTAGAGGTACCCAGCGTCACGGCTTCATTGCTCCAGACCACCACAAGGGGGAGTTAGAGGTACCCAGCGTCACGGCTTCATTGCTCCAGACCACCACCAGGGGGAGTTAGAGGTACCCAGCATCACCACTTCATTGCTCCAGACCACCACAAGGGGGAGTTAGAGGTACCCAGCGTCACGGCTTCATTGCTCCAGACCACAAGGGGGAGTTAGAGGTACCCGGCGTCACGGCTTCATTGCTCCAGACCACAAGGGGGAGTTAGAGGTACCCAGCGTCACGGCGTCATTGCTCCAGACCACCACAAGGGGGAGTTAGAGGGACCCAGCGTCACGGCTTCATTGCTCCAGACCACCACCAGGGGGAGTTAGAGGTACCCGGCGTCACGGCTTCATTGCTCCAGACCACAAGGGGGAGTTAGAGGTACCCGGCGTCACGGCGTCATTGCTCCAGACCACAAGGGGGAGTTAGAGGTACCCGGCGTCACGGCTTCATTGCTCCAGACCACCACAAGGGGGAGTTAGAGGTACCCGGCGTCACGGCGTCATTGCTCCAGAGCACCACAAGGGGGAGTTAGAGGTACCCAGCGTCACGGCGTCATTGCTCCAGAGCACCACAAGGGGGAGTTAGAGGTACCCGGCGTCACGGCGTCATTGCTCCAGAGCACCACAAGGGGGAGTTAGAGGTACCCGGCGTCACGGCGTCATTGCTCCAGACCACAAGGGGGAGTTAGAGGTACCCGGCGTCACGGCGTCATTGCTCCAGACCACCACAAGGGGGAGTTAGAGGTACCCGGCGTCACGGCGTCATTGCTCCAGACCACCACAAGGGGGAGTTAGAGGTACCCGGCGTCACGGCGTCATTGCTCCAGACCACCACAAGGGGGAGTTAGAGGTACCCGGCGTCACGGCGTCATTGCTCCAGACCACCACAAGGGGGAGTTAGAGGTACCCAGCGTCACGGCTTCATTGCTCCAGACCACCACAAGGGGGAGTTAGAGGTACCCGGCGTCACGGCGTCATTGCTCCAGAGCACCACAAGGGGGAGTTAGAGGTACCCGGCGTCACGGCGTCATTGCTCCAGAGCACCACAAGGGGGAGTTAGAGGTACCCAGCGTCACGGCGTCATTGCTCCAGAGCACCACAAGGGGGAGTTAGAGGTACCCGGCGTCACGGCGTCATTGCTCCAGAGCACCACAAGGGGGAGTTAGAGGTACCCGGCGTCACGGCGTCATTGCTCCAGACCACAAGGGGGAGTTAGAGGTACCCGGCGTCACGGCGTCATTGCTCCAGACCACCACAAGGGGGAGTTAGAGGTACCCGGCGTCACGGCGTCATTGCTCCAGACCACAAGGGGGAGTTAGAGGTACCTGGCGTCACGGCGTCATTGCTCCAGAGCACCACAAGGGGGAGTTAGAGGTACCCGGCGTCACGGCTTCATTGCTCCAGACCACAAGGGGGAGTTAGAGGTACCCAGCGTCACGGCGTCATTGCTCCAGAGCACCACAAGGGGGAGTTAGAGGTACCCAGCGTCACGGCGTCATTGCTCCAGACCACCACCAGGGGGAGTTAGAGGTACCCAGCGTCACGGCGTCATTGCTCCAGACCACCACCAGGGGGAGTTAGAGGTACCCAGCGTCACGGCGTCATTGCTCCAGAGCACCACAAGGGGGAGTTAGAGGTACCCAGTGTCACGGCGTCATTGCTCCAGAGCACCACAAGGGGGAGTTAGAGCACTCATTATTATGCATTTGGGTCCCAAGGTTTTTATATGACCAATCATATCGAAAGGGTTCCAATGATGAATTTTGACGCGAGCCACCCGTCCCTGGTGTCGTTCTTCAGTAAAGATGGCTGACAAAACATTACGGTGGAATCAGATATAAGTTGTTATAACGTCATAACGAGTCAAGCAAAACATTTACAATTGAGACGAATATGTTAGTTAACATAGAGACAAATGTTTGTGCATAGGTTTTTGTCAGAAAGTTAATTGACGAAAATCGCTATTTAGCAAGTTATCTGACTAGCTAACATTAGCCAGCTAGCTAGTGTTAGGATAATTAATTTGTAATTCGTGTTGTTTAATGTTTTAGTGACTCCTGAGAAAACCAGAAAACCAGGCTGTCGTCTTGGGAAACAGTGGATGTAAAGAATCTAGCTAGCTAAAACATTTACTGCAAAATGAATGTACAATTGTGTAAGCTTGCCCTTGCAATGCAGCTGAAGTAACATAGCTAGCTAACTATTTACTTGCTTATTGTGTAGTGGAGGATTAACATAACTGCATGCCTATGGATGTGTAGCTAGCTACAGTATGTAGCTGATCTGTGTGTGGACCCTAAAACGTTAGGTTCTGAACTAATATTCATTCCAATCTATGAACCTCAGCTATCATAGTTGTTGTATCAACTTCAAGTCTGAATGGCATTAATGAAGCCTATGGATAGAGTACAATATAATAACTTTATTGTGCCAAGGATGCAAGTCCTGTATACAAGTACTGTAGTTATTACCACACATGAGATTCCCCACATTGTAGCCTGTACATTGAATATATTCACTGATCATGTACTCTTCCTTGGCAAATAAAGGTGTGGTTCAGGTATGAATCTCCGAGACATTCTTTTTTCAGACATATCAAACTCCATTCTTTGAATGATGCTGTGTCTACATGTATGTATTACAATTATACACTTCAACAGTGTTTACCACTCCTGCTTCGGGGACATAATGATTACACATTGTAACTATGTAATAGACTAGAAACATGATTGATTTGTAATTCATATATACAGAAGAAAAAGAACGATGCATATCTAACTCCCTTCATCTGGATTCATCTGAGGACACAGGATAGTATTTCAATGAGATACATAATTTCAACCAGTGGAGAATGTGAAACGCTTTACTGAAAGAAGTTCATTATCCAGGTGTTATAAATACATAATAAATGCATTATAATTATGATAATTGTAATATAATAAATACAAGTTCAACCTGTACTTCAATGCACAGATGGTGTGCATTATAAAACGAGGAAGATAGACGAGGTGGGGAGAGAGGTGTAGAAGACAGAAAGGGAAAGAGGTAAGAAGACGAGGTGGAGAGAGAGGTGTAGAAGACAGAAAGGGAAAGAGGAAGATAGACGAGGTGAGGAGAGAGGTGTAGAAGACAGAAAGGGAAAGAGGAAGATAGACGAGGTGGGGAGAGAGGTGTAGAAGACAGAAAGGGAAAGAGGAAGATAGACGAGGTGAGGAGAGAGGTGTAGAAGACAGAAAGGGAAAGAGGTAAGAAGACGAGGTGGAGAGAGAGGTGTAGGAGACAGAAAGGGAAAGAGGTAAGAAGACGAGGTGAGGAGAGAGGTGTAGAAGACAGAAAGGGAAAGAGGTAAGAAGACGAGGTGGAGAGAGAGGTGTAGAAGACAGAAAGGGAAAGAGGAAGATAGACGAGGTGGGGAGAGAGGTGTAGGAGACAGAAAGGGAAAGAGGTAAGAAGACGAGGTGAGGAGAGAGGTGTAGAAGACAGAAAGGGAAAGAGGTAAGAAGACCAGGTGGGGAGAGAGGTGTAGGAGACATAAAGGGAAAGAGGTAAGAAGACGAGGTGAGGAGAGAGGTGTAGAAGACAGAAAGGGAAAGAGGTAAGAAGACGAGGTGGAGAGAGAGGTGTAGAAGACAGAAAGGGAAAGAGGAAGATAGACGAGGTGGGGAGAGAGGTGTAGAAGACAGAAAGGGAAAGAGGAAGATAGACGAGGTGAGGAGAGAGGTGTAGAAGACAGAAAGGGAAAGAGGTAAGAAGACGAGGTGGAGAGAGAGGTGTAGAAGACAGAAAGGGAAAGAGGAAGATAGATGAGGTGGGGAGAGAGGTGTAGAAGACATAAAGGGAAAGAGGAAGATAGATGAGGTGGGGAGAGAGGTGTAGGAGACAGAAAGGGAAAGAGGAAGATAGACGAGGTGGGGAGAGAGGTGTAGAAGACAGAAAGGGAAATAGGTAAGAAGACGAGGTGGAGAGAGAGGTGTAGGAGACAGAAAGGGAAAGAGGTAAGAAGACGAGGTGAGGAGAGAGGTGTAGGAGACAGAAAGGGAAAGAGGAAGATAGATGAGGTGGGGAGAGAGGTGTAGAAGACATAAAGGGAAAGAGGAAGATAGATGAGGTGGGGAGAGAGGTGTAGAAGACAGAAAGGGAAATAGGTAAGAAGACGAGGTGGAGAGAGAGGTGTAGGAGACAGAAAGGGAAAGAGGTAAGAAGACGAGGTGAGGAGAGAGGTGTAGGAGACAGAAAGGGAAAGAGGAAGATAGATGAGGTGGGGAGAGAGGTGTAGAAGACATAAAGGGAAAGAGGTAAGAAGACGAGGTGAGGAGAGAGGTGTAGAAGACAGAAAGGGAAAGAGGTAAGAAGACGAGGTGAGGAGAGAGGTGTAGAAGACAGAAAGGGAAAGAGGTCAGAACAGCGGCAGACAGCATATGATTCATGAATTATAGTGCTACCCTAATATTCTCTCAGTTCATCACAATTGCGGTGTCTCCTAACCAGCGTTGGGCTCCCAGTCGGCCCGAAGGTTATCTTAAGAGCGGGTGATGTGGCGATGACGGGACTGGCTTCCTCTCTCACATCAAAACATACCTGCAGACGAGTGACAGATGGATAGAGAGAGAGCATGATTATGCCTTGTTTTTTTTAAATTCTAATTCATTCTTATTTCAATGTAAAGCATCTCTTTAATAATACTTCCTGTTGACCCGACCAAGTGACATCTCACCTATGATCATGCTGTGCCCTCTGTGTCAGCCAGTTCAGATGCGAGAGGGATTCACCAAAACAGCTGATATAACCTAGAGGATTTAGGGAGAAGGGGGAGAGGGATGAAGTGAAGAAGAGAGACTGTTATTGTGTGTGTGTGTGGTCTCACCCGGTGTCCATGAAGGCCTGATTCACGCAGTCTCCTTTGAACAGTTGATGTTGAGATGTGTCTGTTATTTGAACTCCGTGAAGCATTTATTTGGGCTGCAATTTTCTGAGGCTGGTAACTCTAATGAACTTATCCTCTGCAGCAGAGGTAACTTCCTTTCCTGTGGCGGTCCTCATGAGAGCCAGTTTCATCATAGGGCTGGATGGTTTTTGCGACTGATAGACATGAAGGATTGTCTGACATTCATGTCTTAAAGTAATGCTGGACTGTCGTTCCTCTTTGCTTATTTGAGCTGTTCTTGCCATAATATGGACTTGATCTTTGACCAAATAGGACTATCTTCTGTATACCACCCTTACCTTGTCACAACACAACTAATTGGCTCAAACACATTAAGGAAAGAAATTCCACAAATTAACTTTTAACAAGGCACACCTGTTAATTAACATTCATTCCAGGTCACTACCTCATGAAGCTGGTTGAGAGAAAGCCAAGAATGTGCAAAGCTGTCATCAAGGCAAAGGTTGCCTACTTTGAAGAATCTCAAATATAAAATAAATGTTGATTTGTTTAACACTTTTTTGGTTACTACATGATTCCATATGTGTTATTTCATAGTTCTGATGTCTTCACTATTATTCTACAATGTAGAAAATAGTAAAAATAAAGAAAAAACCCTTGAATGAGTAGGTGTGTCCAAACTCTTGACTGGTACTGTAGCTATCTAGCTAACGCCACAGATGAAAGGATTATTTATGGTAATCTTTACCAACAGGTCACATAGCTATCTGCTTAGCTAGCTTGCTTATTTCATGCATGTCCGGGCATGTCGACACAAGCTGTCTTACTAGTGAATTAACTAAACTCATATTTGCAACAGGACTTTGATTTTGGTCACTGTGTCAATTCAGCCATTTTCTCAATACTTCACCTTTCTGTTGGAGAATGAGCTAGCTTGGCGCTGCTGATTTTCTCAGCTAGACATTCCTTGGCTTTGTGCTCGTGGCTCAGGCGGTGAGTGGTGGCTGACAGCAGCAGATTTTCTATGTAGCAGGACTATCAGGAAAGCCGATAGAGATATACTAGAAATTATTGGTCCATCTCTAGTTATGTTAGAAAACCTTTTTTTGGTCTCATTTGGTGAGTATTTCTAGAGACCTTAGAGGAGGAAGGATATATACAAAAGTATGTGGACACCCCTTCAAATTATTGGGTTCAATTTCAGCCAAGCCCGTTGCTGACAGGTGTATAAAAATTGAGCACACCGCCATGCAATCTCCATAGACAAACACTGGCAGTAAAATGGCCCTTACTGAAGATCTCAGTGACTTTGAAAGTGGCCCTGTCATAGGATGCCACCTTTTCAACAAGTCAGTTCGTCAAATTTCTCTGGCACACAGAACGGGCTGAATTGAAGCGCATAAAAATCATCTGTCCTCGGTTGCAACCCTCACTACCGAGTTCCAAACTGCCTCTGGAAGCAACGTCAGCACAATAACTGTTCGTTGGGAGCTTCATGAAATGGGCTTCCATGGCTGAGTAGCCGCACACAAGCCTAAGATCACCATGCACAATGCCAAGCGTCGGCTGGAGTGGTGTAAAGCTCACCGCCATTGGACTCTGGAGCAGTGGAACCGCAGTGTCTGGAGTGATGAATCACACTTTACCATCTGGCAGTACGATGGACGAATCTTGGTTTGGTGGATCCCAGGAAAACGCTACCTGCCCCAATGCATAGTGCCAACTGTAAAGTTTGGTGGAGGAGGAATAATGTTTTTCATGTTTCTGGCTAGGCCAATTAGTTCCAGTGAAAGGAAATGTTAACCCTGCAGCATACATTGACATTCTAGATGATTCTGTGCTTCCAACTTTGTGGCAACAGTTTGTGGAAGGCCCTTTCCTGTATCAGCATGACAATGCCCGCGTGCACAAAGCGAGGTCAATACAGAAATGGTTTGTTGAGATCGGTGTGGAAGAACTTGACTGGCCTGCACAGAGCCCTGACCTCAACCTCAATGAACACCTTTGGGATGAATTGAAACGCTGACTGCGAGCCTGGCCTAATCGCCCAACATCAGTACCCAACCTCACTAATGCTCTTGTGGCTGAATGGAAGCAAGTCCCCGCAGCAATGTTCCAACATCTAGTGGAAAG
>NC_092109.1:37807647-37822647 GCF_045679555.1 Salvelinus alpinus | reverse complement strand
GACCTTTACACAGTAGTACGGAAGGTGTACCGCAGGGGTCAGTACTGGGACCTGTTCTCTTTACTATATATATAAATAATAGTGGGTCTGTCTGTTGTAACTTGTAATATTCATCTGTATTCAGATGACACTGTTATGTATGTATGCCATTGCTGCAATTGTTGACCAGGCTATGTTAGAGCTGCAATCTGACCGTGTTTACAGAACACCCTGGTTGGTTTAAAACTTGTACTTAATGTGGCCAAGACTAAATACATGTTGTACTGTAGTTCTCTCCAGATTGTCCCAGATGTAATACATATTTAATCACTGGATGGTTCTTCCATTGATCAGGTTCCCACCTACAAATATCTGGGCATTTGGATTGACAAAGACTTGTGTGTTGTTGCGTCACCAGGTGATGACGCTGTGCGTGTTGTTGCGTCACCAGGTGATGACGCTGTGCGTGTTGTTGTGTCACCAGGTGATGACGCTGTGCGTGTTGTTGTGTCACCAGGTGATGACGCTGTGTGTGTTGTTGTGTCACCAGGTGATGAGTCTGTGCGTGTTGTTGTGTCACCAGGTGATGAGTCTGTGTGTGTTGTTGTGTCACCAGGTGATGAGTCTGTGCGTGTTGTTGTGTCACCAGGTGATGACGCTGTGCGTGTTGTTGTGTCACCAGGTGATGACGCTGTGTGTGTTGTTGTGTCACCAGGTGATGACGCTGTATGTGTTGTTGTGTCACCAGGTGATGACGCTGTGTGTGTTGTTGTGTCACCAGGTGATGACGCTGTGTGTGTTGCTGTGTCACCAGGTGATGACGCTGTGCGTGTTGTTGTGTCACCAGGTGATGACGCTGTGCGTGTTGTTGTGTCACCAGGTGATGAGTCTGTGCGTGTTGTTGTGTCACCAGGTGATGACGCTGTGCGTGTTGTTGTGTCACCAGGCGATGACGCTGTGTGTGTTGTTGTGTCACCAGGTGATGACGCTGTGTGTGTTGTTGCGTCACCAGGCGATGACGCTGTGCGTGTTGTTGCGTCACCAGGTGATGACGCTGTGCGTGTTGTTGTGTCACCAGGTGATGACGCTGTGTGTGTTGTTGTGTCACCAGGTGATGACGCTGTGTGTGTTGTTGTGTCACCAGGTGATGACGCTGTGCGTGTTGTTGTGTCACCAGGTGATGACGCTGTGTGTGTTGTTGTGTCACCAGGTGATGACGCTGTGCGTGTTGTTGTGTCACCAGGTGATGACGCTGTGTGTGTTGTTGTGTCACCAGGTGATGACGCTGTGTGTGTTGTTGTGTCACCAGGTGATGACGCTGTGTGTGTTGTTGTGTCACCAGGTGATGACGCTGTGCGTGTTGTTGCGTCACCAGGTGATGAGTCTGTGCGTGTTGTTGTGTCACCAGGTGATGACGCTGTGCGTGTTGTTGCGTCACCAGGTGATGACGCTGTGTGTGTTGTTGTGTCACCAGGTGATGAGTCTGTGTGTGTTGTTGTGTCACCAGGTGATGACGCTGTGTGTGTTGTTGCGTCACCAGGTGATGACGCTGTGTGTGTTGTTGTGTCACCAGGTGATGACGCTGTGCGTGTTGTTGTGTCACCAGGTGATGACGCTGTGTGTGTTGTTGTGTCACCAGGCGATGACGCTGTGCGTGTTGTTGTGTCACCAGGTGATGACGCTGTGTGTGTTGTTGTGTCACCAGGTGATGACGCTGTGCGTGTTGTTGCGTCACCAGGTGATGACGCTGTGCGTGTTGTTGTGTCACCAGGTGATGAGTCTGTGTGTGTTGTTGTGTCACCAGGTGATGACGCTGTGTGTGTTGTTGTGTCACCAGGTGATGACGCTGTGTGTGTTGTTGTGTCACCAGGCGATGACGCTGTGTGTGTTGTTGCGTCACCAGGTGATGACGCTGTGTGTGTTGTTGCGTCACCAGGTGATGACGCTGTGCGTGTTGTTGTGTCACCAGGTGATGACGCTGTGTGTGTTGTTGTGTCACCAGGTGATGACGCTGTGTGTGTTGTTGTGTCACCAGGTGATGACGCTGTGTGTGTTGTTGTGTCACCAGGTGATGACGCTGTGCGTGTTGTTGCGTCACCAGGTGATGACGCTGTGCGTGTTGTTGTGTCACCAGGTGATGAGTCTGTGTGTGTTGTTGTGTCACCAGGTGATGACGCTGTGTGTGTTGTTGTGTCACCAGGTGATGACGCTGTGTGTGTTGTTGTGTCACCAGGCGATGATGCTGTGTGTGTTGTTGCGTCACCAGGTGATGACGCTGTGTGTGTTGTTGCGTCACCAGGTGATGACGCTGTGCGTGTTGTTGTGTCACCAGGTGATGACGCTGTGTGTGTTGTTGTGTCACCAGGTGATGACGCTGTGTGTGTTGTTGTGTCACCAGGTGATGACGCTGTGTGTGTTGTTGTGTCACCAGGTGTGGTCCATGTTCACAGCCATCCTGAGGAAGAGCGTACGGAACCTTCAGACCAGCACAGAGGTGGGCCTCATACAACAGGTCCTGTCCAAGATGAGCTCTGTGGACGACATGATCGCAGGTACACACACACACACACACACACACACACACACACACACACACACACACACACACACACACACACACACACACACACACACACACACACACACACAAATGAAATCACATGTTATTGGTCACGTACACGTGTTTAGCAGATGTTATTGTGGGTGTAGCGAAATGCTTGGGCTTCTAGCTCTGACGGTAATATCTGACAATTTCACAACATATACCCAATACACACACATCTAAGTAAGGAAGTGAATTAAGAATATATAAATATATGGACGAGCAATGTCAGAGCAGCATAGACTAAGATACATTAGATCGTATAGAATACAGTATATACATATGAGATGAGTAATGCATAGACTAAGATACAGTAGAATAGTATAGAATACAGTATATACATATGAGATGAGTAATGCATAGACTAAGATACAGTAGGATAGAATACAGTATATACATATGAGATGAGTAATGCATAGACTAAGATACAGTAGAATAGTATAGAATACAGTATATACATATGAGATGAGTAATACATAGACTAAGATACAGTAGAATAGTATAGAATACAGTATATACATATGAGATGAGTAATGCATAGACTAAGATACAATAGGATAGAATACAGTATATACATATGAGATGAGTAATGCATAGACTAAGATACAGTAGAATAGGATAGAATACAGTATATACATATGAGATGAGTAATACATAGACTAAGATACAGTAGAATAGGATGGAATACAGTTTATACATATGAGATGAGTAATGCAAGATATGTAAACATTATTAAAGTGACTAGTGTTCCATTTATTAAAGTGGTCAGTGATTTCTAGTCTGTCTATAGGCAGCAGCCTCTAATGTGTTAGTGGTGGCTGTAATAGTCTGATGGCCTTGAGATCCCTGCTTTGATGCACCTGTACTGACCTCGCCTTCTGGATGATAACGGGGTGAACGGGTCATGGCTCGGGTGGTAGATGTCCTTGATGATCTTTATGGCCTCGGGTGCTCTAGGTGTCCTGGAGGGCAGGCAGTGTGCTCCCGGTATTGCGTTGGGCAGACCGAACCACCCTCTGGAGAGCCTTGCGGTTGAGGGTGGTGCAGCTGCCATACCAGGTGGTGATACAGCCCGACAGGATGCACTCAATTGTGCATCTGTAAAAGTTTGTGAGGGTTTTAGGTGCCAAGCCACATTTCTTCAGCCTCCTAAGGTTGAAGAGGCACTGTTGCGCCTTCTTCACCACACTGTCTATGTGGGTGGACCATTTCAGATCTTCAGTGATGTGTACGTCGAGGAACTTGAATCTTTCCACCTTCTCCACTGCGGTCCTGCACGCTCTGCTGTTTCATTAAGTCCAAGATCATCTCCTTTTTTGTTGTTGACGTTATTTTCCTGGCACCACACTCCCAGAGCCCTCACCTCCTCTCTGTAGTCTGTCTCGTCATTGTTGGTAATCACCCTACTGCTGTTATGTTCTCAGCAAACTTCATGATTGAGTTGGAGATGTGATTGGCCACGCAGTCATGGGTGAACTGGGAGTACAGGAGGGGGCTGAGCATGCACCCCTGTGTGTGGCCCAGTGTTGAGGATCAGCAAAGTGGAGATGTTGTTTCTTACCTTCACCACCTGGGGGCGGCCGTCAGGAAGTCCAGGATCCAGTTGCACAAGGCGGGGTCGAGACCCAGGACCCCCGAGCTTAATGACGAGTTTGGAGGGTACTATGGTGTTCAATGCTGAGCTGTAGTCGATGAACAACATTCTGACATAGGTATTCCTCTTGTCCAGATGGGATAGGGCAGTGTGCAGTGTGATGGCGATTGCATAGTCTGTGGATAAATTGGGGCGGTAAGCAAATTGAAGTGGGTCTAGGGTGAGGTGGAGGTGATATGATCCTTGACTAGTCTCTCAAAGCACTTCATGATGACAGAAGCGAGTGCTATGGAGCAATAGTCATTTTGCTCAGTTACCTTAGCTTTCTTGGGTACAGGAACAATGGTGGCCATCTTGAAGCATGTGGGGACAGCAGACTGGGATAGGGAGAGATTAAATATGTCTGTAAACACACCAGCCAGCTGGTCTGCGCATGCTCTGAGGACTTTGTTAGGGAGGCCGTCTTGGCCACACACACACACACACACACACACACACACACACACACACACACACACACACACACACACACACACACACACACACACACACACACACACACACACACACACACACACACACACACACACACACACACACACACACACTTTACTATACCAGTTACAGCAGTGTGTTGTCCTTGACTGCACCTCCCCTCTTTATATCATCCTGTCCTGTCCTCTTCAACCATTGTGCTCATGGACACTCTGTGTTGTGTGTTGTGTGTTGTGTGTGTGTGTGTGTGTGTGTGTGTGTGTGTGTGTGTGTGTGTGTGTGTGTGTGTGTGTGTGTGTGTGTGTGTGTGTGTGTGTGTGTGTGTGCGTGTGTGTGTGTGTGTGTGTGTGTGTGTGTGTGTGTGTGCGTGCATGCGTACGTGTGTGTGTGTGTGATGCGTGCGTGCATGCGCGTGTGTGTGTGTGTGTGCATGCGCGTGTGTGTGTGTCAGTAATGATGTTGCGTGGGAGGTCTCTATTCATTTACAGCAGTATTACTGAGAATGGCCTGTGTAAGCACATTCTCTCTCTCTGCTGTCCTTACACTAATCTATGGTGACACACACACATACACACACACACACACACCGCACACACTCATATACACACTCACTCACACACTCTCTCACACACTCACACACGCACACACACACACGCATGCACACACACACACACACTCACAGTAAATACAATTTAATAGTTAATGAAAATAACAGAGAGTAGCAGCAGTGTAAAAGAGGACAATGCAAATAGTCTGGGTAGCCATTTGATTAGCTGTTCAGGAGTCTTATGGCTTGGGGGTAGAAGCTGTTCAGAAGCCTCTTGGACCTAGACTTGGTGCTCCGGTACCGCTTGCCGTGCGGTAGCAGAGAGAACAGTCTATGACTTGGGTGACTGGAGTCTTTGACAATTTGTAGGTCCATCCTCTGACACTGCCTAGTATATAGGTCCTGGATGGCAGGAAGCTTGGCCCCAGTGATGTACTGGGCCGTTCGCACTACCCTCTGAAGTGCCTTGCGGTCAGAAGCTGAGCAGTTGCCATACCAGGTGATGATGCAGCCGGTCAGGATGCTCTCGATGGTGCAGTTGTAAAACCTTTTGAGGCTCTCAGAACCCATGCCAAATATTTTCAGTCTCCTGAGGGGGAATAGGTTCTTCACGACTGTCTCGGTGTGCTTGGACCATGTTAGTTTGTTGGTGATGTGGACACCAAGGAACTTGAAGCTCTCAATCTGCTCCATTACAGCCCTGTCGATGAGAATGGGGCGTACTCTGTCCTCCTTTTCCTGCAGTCCACAATCATCTCCTTTGTCTTGATTACGTTGAGGGAGAGGTTGTTGTCCTGGCACAACACGGCCAGGTCTCTGACCTCCTCCCTATAGGCTGTCTCGTTGTTGTCGGTGATCAGGCCTACCACTGTTGTGTCATTGGAAAACTTAATGATGGTGTTGGAGTCGTGCCTGGCCGTGCAGTCATGAGTGAACAGGGAGTACAGGAGGGGACTAAGCACGCACCCCCAAAGTCCTCTGTGTTGAGGATCAGCGTGGTTGATGTGTTGTTGCCTACCCTTACCACCTGGGGGCGGCCCGTCATGAAGTCCAGGATCCAGTTGCAGAGGGAGGTGTTTAGTCCCAGGATCCTTAGCTTATTGACGAGCTTTGAGGGCAGTATGGTGTTGAACGCTGAGCTGTAGTTAATGAATATTATTCTCACATAGGTGTTCCTTTTGTCCAAGTAGGAAAGGGCAGTGTGGAGTGCAATAGAGATTGCATCATCTGTTGATCTGTCGCGGCGGTATGCAAATTGGAGTGGGTCTAGGGTTTCTGGGCTAATGGTGTTGATGTGAGCCATGACCAGCCTTTCAAAGCACTTCATGGATACAGATGTGAGTGCTACGGGTCGGTTGTCATTTAGGCAGGTTACCTTTGTGTTCTTGGGCACAGGGACTATGGTGGTCTGCTTAAAACATGTTGGTATTACAGACTCGGACAGGGAGAGGTTGAAAATGTCAGTGACGACACTTGCCAGTTGGTCAGCGCATGCTCGCAGTACACGTCCTGGTAATCCATCTGGCCCTGCGGCCTTGTGAGTGTTGACCTGTTTAAAAATCTTACTCACATCGGCTGCGGAGAGCGTGATCACACAGTCTTCCGGAACAGATGGTGCTCTCATGCATGTTTCAGTGTTATTTGCCTCGAAGCGAGCATAGAAGTAGTTTAGCTCGTCTGGTAGGCTCGTGTCACTGGGCAGCTCTCGGCTGTGCTTCCTTTGTAGTCTGTAATAGTTTGCAAGCCCTGCCACATCCAACAAGGGTCAGAGCCAGCGTAGTACGATTCGATCTTAGTCCTGTATTGACTCTTTGCCTGTTTGATGGTTCGTCGGAAGGCATAGCGGGATTTCTTATAAACTTCCGGGTTAGAGGAGCGGAAGCCCTAGCCTTTAGCTCAGTGCGGATGTTGCCTGTAATGTTCGGCTTCTGGTTGGGGTATGTACGTACGATCACTGTGGGGGCGACGTCATCGATGCACTTATTTACGAAGCCAATGACTGATGTGGTAAACTCCTCAATGCCATCGGAGGAATCCCGGGAACATATTCCAGTCTGTTCTAGCAAAACATTCCTGTAGCTTAGCATCCGCTTTATCTGACCACTTATTTATTGATCGAGTCACTGGTGCTTGCTTCCTGCTTTGATTTCTGTTTGTCAGCAGGAATCAGGAGGATTTAATTATGGTCAGATTTGCCAAATGGAGGGTGAGGGAGAGCTTTGACTGTGTGTCTTTGTGTGGAGTAAAGGTGGTACAGAGATTTTTTCCCTCTGGTTGCACATTGAACATGCTGATAGAAATTTGCTAAGATGGATTTAAGTTTCCCTGCTTAAAAGTCCCCGGTGTCTTAATGTTGTAATGATTAATGTGACGACTGATGTTCATCGAATGATTAACTGTTTATAGTTACGTGATTAAATGAATCAGGTAATCATTAACTCAGTAACCTGGGGCACCATGGGAAAGTTTTAGCTTGATTGAGTGTCTATTTCCCAAATCAACTTAAAGAAGATCAGAATATCGATTTTACAACAGTCGCTAATTAATTAATTTCCGCTACAGTCTCATTCTGAACGTCGTGTAATCCAGGAATCTGCACAAACCCGAGTCCCACCAAATGAGTCCAATTGCTTTGATTATTTATTTACTAACAAGCTAAAATGATAATATAAGATACACAAACACACAGTCTGGGCTATTGATTAGAACTTAGTACAATGAAACAGGTCCCTAGCGGGCCAACACAGTATGACACGTGTTACACAAGATGGGGATTTAAAAAGAGAGAGAGAGAGAGAGAATGAGAGAGAATGAGAGAGTGCACGAGAGAAAAGCACACTTGGGTACATTTGTAAACTATGCATAATTTAGCCCTAACACCTTGCCCCGAACTGCCGCTCTTATGGGTCAGAATATAATGATGTAGTTACGTGTCAAAGGTCTCTGATGGGGTGTCCCTTCGTGGACCCGGGTTCCTTCTCCTCTGATGGGGTGTCCCTTCGTGGACCGGGGTTCCTTCTCCTCTGATGGGGTGTCCCTTCGTGGACCGGGGTTCCTTCTCCTCTGATGGGGTGTCTCTTCGTGGACCGGGTGCCTTCTCCTCTGATGGAGTGTCCCTTCGTGGACCCGGGTTCCTTCTCCTCTGATGGGGTGTCTCTTCGTGGACCCGGGTTCCTTCTCCTCTGATGGGGTGTCTCTTCGTGGACCGGGGTTCCTTCTCCTCTGATGGGGTGTCTCTTCGTGGACCCGGGTTCCTTCTCCTCTGATGGGGTGTCTCTTCGTGGACCGGGGTTCCTTCTCCTCTGATGGGGTGTCTCTTCGTGGACCCGGGTTCCTTCTCCTCTGATGGGGTGTCTCTTCGTGGACCGGGGTTCCTTCTCCTCTGATGGGGTGTCCCTTCGTGGACCCGGGTTCCTTCTCCTCTGATGGGGTGTCTCTTCGTGGACCGGGGTTCCTTCTCCTCTGATGGGGTGTCTCTTCGTGGACCGGGGTTCCTTCTCCTCTGATGGGGTGTCTCTTCGTGGACCGGGGTTCCTTCTCCTCTGATGGGGTGTCTCTTCGTGGACCCGGGTTCCTTCTCCTCTGATGGGGTGTCCCTTCGTGGACCCGGGTTCCTTCTCCTCTGATGGGGTGTCTCTTCGTGGACCGGGGTTCCTTCTCCTCTGATGGGGTGTCTCTTCGTGGACCGGGGTTCCTTCTCCTCTGATGGGGTGTCTCTTCGTGGACCGGGGTTCCTTCTCCTCTGATGGGGTGTCTCTTCGTGGACCCGGGTTCCTTCTCCTCTGATGGGGTGTCTCTTCGTGGACCCGGGTTCCTTCTCCTCTGATGGGGTGTCTCTTCGTGGACCGGGGTTCCTTCTCCTCTGATGGGGTGTCTCTTCGTGGACCGGGTGCCTTCTCCTCTGATGGGGTGTCTCTTCGTGGACCGGGGTTCCTTCTCCTCTGATGGGGTGTCTCTTCGTGGACCGGGTTCCTTCGCCTCTGATGGGGTGTCTCTTCGTGGACCCGGGTTCCTTCTCCTCTGATGGGGTGTCTCTTCGTGGACCCGGGTTCCTTCTCCTCTGATGGGGTGTCTCTTCGTGGACCCGGGTTCCTTCTATCCTGCCGGTACATCGTATAACCAGCCAGCTGTACGTTGATAGTGTCATCGTTCAGCCACGACTACGTGAAGCATAAGATATTACAGTTTTATTTTCCCAAAGATTGCACGTTTGCCAGCAGAATGGAAGGAAGTGGGGGTTTATTCAATCACCTACGAATTCTCAGAAGGTAGCCCGCCCTCTGGCCCCTTTTTCTCCGCCTCCTCTTCACACACATGACAGGGATCTGGGCCTGTTCCCGAGAAAGCAGTATAGCCTTCACGTCGGGATCGTCAGACTTGTTAAAGGGAAAAAAAGGATTCTGCCAGTCCGTGATGAGTAATCACAGTCCTGATGTCCAGAAGTTATTTTCAGTCATAGGAGACGGTAGCAGCAACATAATGTACAGAATAAGTTTAATAAAATAAGTTACAAACAACGCAAAGAAACGGACAAAAAAAACAATTGGTCAGGAGTACGTAAACCGTCAGCCTTGTTCTCCCGCGCTGTCTTATTCAGCTACTCTTAACACAGTCAGCAACAACCCTGTCTGCCAAACGCTGACTCGTCATCAGCACACTCTAGCATTGTCTCACCTCTCCTTTCTCTCTCTCTCCTTTCTCTCCTTTCTCTCCTTTCTCTCCCTCTCTCTCTCTCTATCTCTCTCTCTCTCTCTCTCTCTCTCTCTCTCTCTCTCTCTCTCTCTCTCTCTCTCTCTCTCTCTCTCTCTCTCTCTCTCTCTCTCTCTCTCTCTCTCTCTCTCTCTCTGTCTCACTCTCATCTATCTCTGTCTCACTCTCTCTCTCTCTGTCTCTCTCTCTCTGTCCCACTCTCATATCTCTGTCTCACTCTCTCTCTCTCTGTCTCTCTCTCTGTCTCTCGCTCTCGTCTCTTTCGTCTCTCTCTGTCTCTCTGTCTCTCTGACTCTCTCTCGTCTCTGTCTGTCTCTCTGTCTCTCACTCTCCCATCTCTCTCTCTGTCTCTTTCTGTCTCTCTGTCTCTCTTTCTCTTGCTCTGTCTCTCACTCTCTCTGTCTCTGTCTCTGTCTCTGTCTCTGTCTCTCTCTGTCTCTGTCTCTGTCTCTCTATCTCTCTCTCGTCTCTCTCTCTCTCTCTCTCTCTCTCTCTCTCTCTCTCTCTCTCTCTCTCTCTCGTCTCTCTCTAGATCTGTTAGTGGATATGCTGGGGGTGATGGCCAGCTACAGTATCACAGTGAAGGAGCTGAAGCTTCTATTCAGTATGCTGAGGGGAGACAACAGTGTCTGGGTGAGTATACCTGGGGGACACAGGATGGTTAGACAGGATGGTTAGACAGGATGGGTTAGACAGGGTGGTTAGACAGGATGGTTAGACAGGATGGGTTAGCAGGGTGGGTTAGACATGATGGGTTAGACAGGATTGGTTAGACAGGGTGGTTAGACAGGATGGGTTAGACAGGATGGGTTAGCAGGGTGGGTTAGACATGATGGGTTAGACAGGATGGGTTAGACAGGATGGTTAGATAGGATGGGTTAGACAGGATGTGTTTGATATGATGGTTAGACAGGATGGGTTAGACAGGATGAGTTAGACAGGATGTGTTAGATAGGGTGGTTAGACAGGCTGGGTTAGACAGGATGGGTTAGACATGATGGTTAGACATGATGTGTTAGACAGGATGGGTTAGACAGGATGGTTAGACAGGCTGGGTTAGAAAGGATGGTTAGACAGGATGGGTTAGACATGGTAGAAGTTAGGTGTGAGGGCTGATAAGAGGTGGCATGGATGGGTGGGTGAGGGAGAGGGAGGTGGGTGAGGGAGGTGGGTGAGAGAGAGGGAGGTGGGTGAGGGAGAGGGAGGTGGGTGAGAGAGAGGGAAGTGGGTGAGGGAGAGGGAGGTGGGTGAGGGATAGGGAGGTGAGTGAGGGAGGGAGAGGGAGGTGGTTGAGGGAGAGGGAGGTGGGTGAGAGAGGGAGAGGTGGGTGAGGGAGAGGGAGGTGGGTGAGAGAGAGGGAGGTGGGTGAGGGAGAGGGAGGTGGGTGAGGGAGAGGGAGGTGGGTGAGGGAGATGGGTGAGGGAGGGAGAGGGAGGTGGGTGAGGGAGAGGGAGGTGGGTGAGGGAAAGGGAGGTGGGTGAGAGAGGGAGAGGTGGGTGAGGGAGGGAGAGGTGGGTGAGGAAGAGGGAGGTTGGTGAGGGAGAGGGAGGTGGGTGAGAGAGGGAGAGGTGGGTGAGAGAGAGGATGGAGGTGACATGGATGGGGGGGTCCTGTCGTCATAAGAGATGCTGCTGATAGGTAGAAGAGGAGGGATGGGGAGAGGGATACAGGGGGAGGAGGGACAGAGCAGAAGGAGGGGATGGAGAGAGGGAGATGGGGAGGAGGGACAGAGCAGAAGGAGGGGATGGAGAGAGGGAGATGGGGAGGAGGGACAGAGCAGAAGGAGGTAGGAGAGAGGGAGATGGGGAGGAGGGACAGAGCAGAAGGAGGTAGGAGAGAGGGAGATGGGGAGGAGGGACAGAGCAGAAGGAGGTAGGAGAGAGGGAGATGGGGAGGAGAGACAGAGCAGAAGGAGGTAGGAGAGAGGGAGATGGGGAGGAGGGACAGAGCAGAATGAGGGATGGAGAGAGGGATACAGGGGCAGCTTGTGCTGATTTCTCAGGTTAATACTTCTCCCTGTGGCCCATAACCAACCCCAGACAACCATCTAGTGTCTACACCAACATTCCTCCTCCTGTCCTCCCTCTTTCCTCCCCTCCTCCATCTCTGCGTCCCTCTACATCCCTGTCCCCACTATCCAGACCCGGTTGGCACGAACCATCATAATCATCAAAGTCATCTTCTTTCCGTGCATGATCCCCTTCCATCCCTCCCTCTCAATTCATCTAGCGTTCTTCACATTGTCACCTCTCTCTCTCTCCATCTCTCCTCACCTCTCCATCTCTCCTCACCATCTCTCATCACCTCTCTCTCTCCATCTCTCTCCACCTCTCTCTCTCCATCTCTCTTCACCTCTCTCTCCATCTCTCTTCACCTCTCTCTCCATCTCTCCTCAACTCTCTCTCTCCATCTCTCCTCACCTCTCTCTCTCCATCTCTCCTCACCTCTCTCTCCATCTCTCTTCACCTCTTCCTCCGTCTTTCTTCAACTCTCTCCGCTCTCTTCACCTCTCTCTCCATCTCTCCTCACCTCTCTCTCTCCATCTCCTCACCCCTCCTTCTCCCCCTCCCCAGACCATGACATCCTGTATGCAGCAACAACACAGCTCTTACCCCTGGAACCCCTGTCCTCCCCCTCCATCTCACCCCTCCATCGCTCCGCCTCTCCTCCATGTCCTCTCGGGTTGCCGTGGTATTGATCAGCCTTTGCCGGGAGTGGCAGGCAGAGGTGATTGATGGGTTATTGATCCAATAGGGTTGTGGTAGCGGTCTCCCTGTGGTGTCCTCCTATCCTCCCTCAATGTCTGTGATGGTTAGGAGAGTCACTACCTCCTGATTCATCTAACTTCCTCCTTCTCCCTCCCCTCTTCTTCTCCCTCCTGTCCTTCTCCCTCCTCTCCTTCTCTCCTCCCTCTCTCATCCCGCTCTCCTCTCCTCCTCCAGCCTAGACATTCTATCAAGTTGTTGTCTGTGTTGAACCAGATGCCTCAGAGACACGGTCCAGACACCTTCTTCAACTTCCCTGGTCGCAGTGCAGCAGTAAGACACACACACACACACGCACACGCACACACACGCGCACACACACACACACACACACACACACACACACACACACACACACACACACACACACACACACACACACACACACACACACACACACACACACACACACCTGTACACTCCTGTTTTATCTAAAACGTTGAGAACAAATAATATTTTACAATAATGTTCTGTGTTGAATTATCTGTCCCCGTTTCACCCTCTCAAATACATATCATTTTAGAAACTTTGTTTTTGCTTTGACTTGATAGAATTCTTTCTGTGACTTGTTGATAGGTTTCAGTGTGTGATTGTGATTGGCTCATGCTGTGTTCTGTCTCCTCCCCCAGGCCATAGCGTTGCCGCCCATCGCTAAGTGGCCTTACCAGAACGGCTTCACTCTCAACACCTGGTTCAGACAAGATCCCCTCAACAACATCAACGTAGACAAGGACAAACCATACCTCTACTGGTGAGGAAAGGGGGAGAGAGATGGAGAGAGAGAAAGAGTGAGGGGGGGAGAGACAGGGAGAAAGAGAGACAGAGAGAGACAAACAGAGAGAGAGAGAGAGAGAGTCAGAGAGAGAGTCAGAGAGACAAACAGAGAGAGAGAGAGAGAGAGAGAGAGACAGAGAGAGAGAGAGAGAGAGAGAGAGAGAGAGAGAGAGAGACCCACATGAAATAATACCACAGTTTACTATAGAATACTACAGTAATTACTATAGAATTATATAGTTAAATGTAGTTTACTAAAGAATACTATACTACACAGTGTAGTATCCCTCGATCATGTGTAGTACTTACTATATAGAATATTGTACTATACAGAAGAATAGTAAATACTACAGTATTTAATTAGCATATACCCTGCCCACTCCCCTCCCCCATATACCAATTTCTGCCACCCATAAGTGAAACCTACATGCCAAGTATAGACCATACTGTGTCTCTACAGGTTACAGACCAGAGCAGAAGTGATGAACAATCTGTTCAGACTCTAGTCCTTATGAAACGGTTGATATTGTAGTATGTCTAGGTTTTATAAATACTACAGTATTTATACAACAGTATACTGCAGTACATACTACAGTATTTATACTGTTGTTAACTGTAAATACTACAGTATACTGCAGTACATACTACAGTTTTTATACTGTTGTTAACTGTAAATATTACTGTATACTGCAGTACATACTACAGTATTTATACTGTGGTTAACTGTAAATTCTACAGTATACTGCAGTACATACTACAGTATTTATACTGTTGTTAACTGTAAATACTACAATATACTACGGTATTTATACCATTGTATACTATAGTATTTTTTCATGTGGGGAGAGACATTGGGAGAGGGAGGGAGGGAGTGTGAGACAACGCTGTGAGACAACGCCAGCAGTAGCCGTTACGCTAAGACTTTGGGAAGGGCCTCGTGGTGAGATAACATTAGAGTGAACGAGCCACATTCTCACAGTGAAGGCGTCAGTAGCTGATCCGGATGGAAGGGTGTGGTTTATCAGACAACAGGCCTTGCCTGCACCCTGAGGGCGATGTGACCAGAAGTATAGATGGATACAGTACATTCAGAAAGTATTCAGGCCCCCTTGACTTTTTACAAATTTTGTTACATTACAGCCTTTTTCTAAAATTGATTAAATAGTTTACCCTCTTTTTTCCCCCTCCTTAATCTACACACAATACCCTATAATGACATTACAATACCCCATAATGACATCACAATACCCCATAATGACATCACAATACCCCATAATGACATCACAATACCCCGTAATGGTTTTGGGAAAATATTGCTAATTTATTAAAAATAAACAACTGAAATATCACATTTACATAAGTATTCAGACCCTTTACTCAGTACTTTTGTTGAAACACCTTTGGCAGTGATTCGACTCGAGTTTTCTTGGGTATGACGCTACAAGCTTGGCACACCTGTATTCGGGGAGTTTCTCCCATTCTGCAGATCCTCTCAAGTTCTGTCAGGTTGGATGGGGAGGGTGGTTCCAAACTT
>NC_092109.1:37800147-37802647 GCF_045679555.1 Salvelinus alpinus | reverse complement strand
TGAAATTGCAGAGCGCATAAATATTTAACTTTCATAAAGTACTATAAATATTTAACTTTCATAAAATCACAAGTGCAATACATCAAAATAAAGCTTAACCTCTAACGAGCCTCTACCCCGGGTCCGGGATCACCCCCCACCCCCCCACACACTGATTAGCATAGCTAGCATAGCTTCACAAGTAGATAGTAGCATCTAAATATCATTAAATCACAAGTCCAAGACACCAGATGAAAGATACAGATCTTGTGAATAAAGCCACCATTTCAGATTTTTAAAATGTTTTACAGGGAAGACAAAATATGTAAATCTATTAGCTAAACACGTTAGCAAAATACACAATTTCTTTGTCCACCATTTTTTCTCTCCACCAGTAGCTATCACCAATTCGGCTAAACTAAGATATTGATAGCCAATAACCAATAAAAAAACTCATCAGATGACAGTCTGATAACATATTTATGGTATAGGATAGGTTTTGTTAGAAAGAAGTGCATATTTCAGGTAGAAATCACAGTTTACAATTGCACCGACCATCACAAGACGACTAGAATTACTATAGAGAGCAACGTGTATGACCAATTTACTCTTAATAAAACATTTCATAAGAATAGACAAAGCATAGCAATGGAAAGACCCAGATCTTGTGATTCCAGACAATATTTCAGATTTTCTAAGCGTTTTACAGCGAAAACACAATAAATCGTTATATTAGCATACCACATGTGCAAACGTTACCCGAGCATTGATACAAGCCAAAGAGAGGGATAACGTAATCATCGCCAAAATGTATTAATTTTTTCACTAACCTTCTCAGAATTCTTCCGATGACACTCCTGTAACATCATTTTACAACATACATATACAGTTTGTTCGAAAATGTGCATATTTAGCCATACAAAACCGTGGTTACACAATGAAAATACTAGGAAATCAAGCCTCAAAATGTCTGATGTCATCTTTCAGAGTGATCTAGTTTAATTGAAAGCTAATCATATACTTGACTAAAAAATACAGGGTTGACAGGAATCGAAAGACAAATTAGTTCTTAATGCAATCGCTGATTTACATTTCTAAAATTATCCTTACTTTTCAATACAGGTTGCGCCAAGCGAAGCTATAGCAAACAAGATGGCGACATAAACGTTTAACATTTATCGACAGAAACACGATTTATCATCATAAATTGTTCTTACTGTGAGCTGTTCTTCCATCAGAATCTTGGGCAAAGAATCCTTTCTTGGGTTTAATCGTCTTTTGGTCGAAAGCTGTCCTCTTGCCATGTGGAAATGCACACTGCGTTCGGCATGAACTGTAAACGTTCCCAGCTGTTCAAAGTGCCTCAGAAATAAATGGGTCAAAATCGCACTAAACGGATATAAATTGCTATAAAACGGTTTAAATTAACTACCTTATGATGTTTTTAACACCTCTAACGAGTAAAAACATGACCAGAGAAATGTTACTGGCTAAACAAACGCTTGGAAGGAGGCGAGTCCGACGTCCTCCGTGCGCAAGACGCAGGCAGCAAAGGGATGCTGCTTCCGGTATTTGCTCTTTTATGCAGCCCCTGAATGCGCAATCGACTCCATTCAAATCGTCATCACGTACTGACATCCAGGGGAAGACGTAAGCAGTGTCCGTATCCTCATAGCAATAACAGTGGCATTTAAACTGACTCCAGATCAGGGGCCAAAATGTGTGAAATCTGACTCCATGTCAGGGAAATTGATGTAGAATTAGTTCTGTTCCACTCAGAGACAAAATTCCAACGCCTATAGAAACTGGAGACTGTTTTCTATCCAATAATAGTAATAATATGCATATTGTACGAGCAAGAATTTAGTAGGAAGCCGTTTAATCTGTAATGCAATTATGCTAATGAGAAAACAGCACCCCCTGTAGTCGCAAGAATTAACTTGTTGTGAAACCAGCCGCCGTGTCAGATTTCAAAAAGGCTTTACTTTACGGCGAAAGCAAACCATGCGATTATCTGAGGACAGCGCCCCGCATACCAACACATGAAAAACATATTTCAACCAGGCAGGTGCAACACGATAGTCAGAAATAGCGATATAATATATGCCTTACCTTTGATGATCTTCTTCTGTTGTCACTCCAAAATGTCCCAGTTACATCACAAATGGTCCTTTTGTTCGATAATGTCCGTCTTTATATCCATAAAAACTCAGTTTAGCTGGCGCGCTTCAGTCAATAATCCACCCAGTTTCCCTCCTTCAAAATGCAAACAAAATGTTATCCAATAAACTTATCCAAACAAGTCAAACAACGTTTATAATCAAACCTTAGGTACGCAAATAAACGCTAAAATTGAAGACGGAGAATCGTATGTTCATTACCGGAGATAAAAAAGAAAGAACGGGCTTTCCTCCACGCGCTTGGAAACACGACATTCAAAATGGGAGCCACTTAGAAAAACTACATTCTAGCTCATTTGTCTAAAAACCAGCCTGAAACTCTTTCTAAAGACTGTTGACAT
>NC_092109.1:37777647-37790147 GCF_045679555.1 Salvelinus alpinus | reverse complement strand
CCAAATACAGAGGCCTTTGAATCCCCCATGTCTTATCCCTGTCCAGAGGCCTTTGAATCCTCCAACCAAGAATTCACAAAATGGGACAAACACCGAGCTGAGAGACTGCATACAGAATTCTGCAAAAATATCCTCTGTGTACAACGTATAACACCAAATAATGCATGCAGAGCAGAATTAGGCCGATACCCGCTAATTATCAAAATCCAGAAAAAAGCCGTTAACCTTTACCACCCCGGCGTTCCGCTAGCGGAACTCCTCCCACATTCCACTGAAAAGGCAGAGCGCGAAATTCAAAAAATATTTTTTCCGAAATATTTAACTTTCACACATTAACAAGTCCAATACAGCTAATGAAAGATACAGATCTTGTGAATCCAGCCAACATGTCCGATTTTTTAAATGTTTTACAGGGAAAACACAATATATATTTATGTTAGCTCACCAACAAATAGAAAAAAGCACAGACATTTTTCACAGCACAGGTAGCAAAATCAAAATCAACCAAACTAACCTAGAACAAACCAAAGAAACCAAGAAACAACTTAATCAGATGACAGTCTTATAACATGTTATACAATAAATCTATGTTTTGTTCGAAAAATGTGCATATTTCAGGTATAAATCATAGTTTACATTGCGGCTACAATCAGAAATTGCACCGAAAGCAGCCAGAATAATTACAGACACCAACGTGACATACCGAAATACTCATCATAAAACATTTCAGAACAATATATGGTGGATAGCTAATGAAAGAGAAAGATCTTGTGAATAGAGACAATATTTCCGATTTTTGAAGTGTTTTACAGCGAAAACACCACATATATTTATGTTAGTTCACCACCAAATACAAAAGACAGACAGACATTTTTCACAGCAACGGTAGCATGCAAGTAGCATGCACAAAGCTAACCTAACTAACCTAGAACCAACCTAAATAACCTAGAAAAAACTCCCTCAGATGACAGTCCTATAACATGTTACACAATAAATCTATGTTTTGTTCGAAAAATGTGCATATTTTAGCTATAAATCAGTTTTACATTACTGCTACCATCATAGCTACCATCATAGCTACAGTCAGAAATCGCATGGGAGTAGCCAGAGTAAATACAGACACCAACGTCAACTACCTAATTACTCATCATAAAACATTTCAGAAAAATATATGGTGGATAGCTAATGAAAGACAAATATCTTGCGAATACAGTCAATATTTCCGATTTTTGAAGTGTTTTACAGCGAAAACACAATATATCGTTATATTAGCTTACTACAATAGCTAACACACAGCAGCATTGATTCTAGTCAAACGCTAGCGATAGCACAGTTCGACAGATATATGAAATAGTATCCCAAATTGGGTCCTTATCTTTGTTGATCTTCCATCAGAATGTTCTCCAAGGGGTCCTTTGTTCAGAACCGTCTTTATTTGGAACCAGAACGAACGATTTCCCTCTTGAATTAGCAAGCACACTGGCCGTGCTGTGCTAACCTCTCCGTCTTGACAAAAGTCTTGCGTCGCATCACGTCTAAAGTCCAGAATACATTTCAATAATATAATTAAAGTATATTGAAAAAACATACTTTAGGATGATATTGTGACATGTATCAAATAAAATCGAAGCCAGAGATCATATTCACCTATAACGACGGTTTTCCAGGAGGCTACTCCAGATCCAACTTCGCGCCTTCCAAAAAAAATAAAGTGCGCACTTCTCACTCCAAGAGGTTGTATACAACCCCTGAACGAGATAATCAACTCATTTCTGCTCTCACTTCCGCATGACACCCAGGGGAAGGCGTATGACGTGTTTCTACAGTCATAAGTGACATGCATTTGGAAATCTCACTTCCGGATAGGAAAATGTCTGTAAAAAGAGTTCTGTTTCACTTAGAGAAATAATTCAAACGCTTTTAGAAACTAGAGACTGTTTTCTATCCAATAGTAATAATAATATGCATATTGTACGAGCAAGAATTGAGTACGAGGCCGTTTAAATATCATACGATTTTCCCCAAAAGTGAAAATAGCACCCCCTGGTCCTCATCAGGTTAAATTCTAAAACCACCTAAAAGGAAGTGATTCCCAAACCTTCCATAACAAAGCCATCACCTACAGAGAGATGAACCTGGAGAAGAGTCCCCTAAGCAAGCTGGTCCTGGGGCTCTGTTCACAAACACACCCCACAGAGCCCCAGGACAGCAACACAATTAGACCCAATGAAATCATGAGAAAACAAAAAGATAATTACTTGACACATTGGAAAGAATTTACAAAAAAACTGAGCAAACTAGAATGTTTTTTGGCCCTAAGCAGAGAGTACACAGTGGCAGAATACCTGACCACTGTGACTGACCCAATATTAAGGAAATATTTGACTATGTACAGACTCAGTGAGCATAGCCTTGCTATTGAGAATGTTCGCATATATGACCATATTAGAGACACATATGTCCCTCAGATGACACAGAACCACGATTAATTAGAAAACAAATCAAATGTTGATAAACTCCCATATCTATTGGGTGAAATACCACAGTGTGCCATCATCACAGCAGCAATATTTGTGACCTGTTGCCACAAGAAAAGGGCAACCAGTGAAGAACGAACACAATTGTAAATACAACCTATATTTATGTTTCTTTATTGTCCCTCTTGTACTTGAACTATTTGCACATTGTTACAACACTGTATATAGACATACTATGACATTTGAAATGTCTTTATTCTTTTGGAACTTCTGTGGGTGTATTATTTACTGTACAGTTTTTATAGTTAATTTAACTTGTGTTTATTATCAATTTCACTTGCTTTGGCAATGTGAACGTATGTTTCCCATGCCAATAAAGCCCTTAAATTGAAATTGAAATTGAAATTTAATTGAGAGACAGAGAGATCTGTGAGAAGTCAGTCAGAACACAATCTACTGTCCCTATACTGCCTGTTCACTGACACAAGATGAATACACACACATGGACACACGCTGATACGCACACACACACACCAACAAGCTCTCACAATCTCACTGTAGCTCTCACAATCTCACTGTAGCTCTCATAATCTCACAATCTCACTGTAGCTCTCACAATCTCACTGTAGCTCTCACAATTTCACAATCTCACTGTAGCTCTCATAATCTCACAATCTCACTGTAGCTCTCACAATCTCACTGTAGCTCTCACAATATCATAATCTCACTGTAGCTCTCATAATCTCACTGTAGCTCTCACAATCTCACTGTAGCTCTCACAATCTCATAATCTCACTGTAGCTCTCATAATCTCATAATCTCACTGTAGCTCTCACAATCTCACTGTAGCTCTCACAATTTCACAATCTCACTGTAGCTCTCACAATCTCACTGTAGCTCTCACAATCTCACTGTAGCTCTCACAATCTCATAATCTCACTGTAGCTCTCACAATCTCACTGTCGCTCTCACAATCTCACTGTAGCTCTCACAATCTCATAATCTCACTGTAGCTCTCATAATCTCACTGTAGCTCTCACAATCTCACTGTAGCTCTCACAATCTCATAATCTCACTGTAGCTCTCATAATCTCATAATCTCACTGTAGCTCTCACAATCTCACTGTAGCTCTCACAATCTCATAATCTCACTGTAGCTCTCATAATCTCACTGTAGCTCTCACAATCTCACTGTAGCTCTCACAATCTCATAATCTCACTGTAGCTCTCACAATCTCACTGTAGCTCTCACAATCTCATAATCTCACTGTAGCTCTCATAATCTCACTGTAGCTCTCACAATCTCACTGTAGCTCTCACAATCTCACTGTAGCTCTCACAATCTCGCTGTAGCTCTCATAATCTCACTGTAGCTCTCATAATCTCACTGTAGCTCTCACAATCTCACTGTAGCTCTCACAATCTCATAATCTCACTGTAGCTCTCATAATCTCATAATCTCACTGTAGCTCTCACAATCTCACTGTAGCTCTCACAATTTCACAATCTCACTGTAGCTCTCACAATCTCACTGTAGCTCTCACAATCTCACTGTAGCTCTCACAATCTCATAATCTCACTGTAGCTCTCATAATCTCACTGTAGCTCTCACAATCTCACTGTAGCTCTCACAATCTCATAATCTCACTGTAGCTCTCATAATCTCATAATCTCACTGTAGCTCTCACAATCTCACTGTAGCTCTCACAATCTCATAATCTCACTGTAGCTCTCATAATCTCACTGTAGCTCTCACAATCTCACTGTAGCTCTCACAATCTCATAATCTCACTGTAGCTCTCACAATCTCACTGTAGCTCTCACAATCTCATAATCTCACTGTAGCTCTCATAATCTCACTGTAGCTCTCACAATCTCACTGTAGCTCTCACAATCTCACTGTAGCTCTCACAATCTCGCTGTAGCTCTCATAATCTCACTGTAGCTCTCACAATCTCGCTGTAGCTCTCATAATCTCACTGTAGCTCTCATAATCTCACTGTAGCTCTCATAATCTCATAATCTCACTGTAGCTCTCATAATCTCATAATCTCACTGTAGCTCTCATAATCTCATAATGTAACATTTCAAAGTTGCTCCAAGCTGCAAATTTGGAAGTTAATGGGTTAAGTTTAGGCACTCATTCTGACTGGTTGAGGTACGTACATGTTTTTTTTAAACTAGGCAAGTCAGTTAAGAACAAATTCTTATTTAAAATAACGGCCAACACTGGTCAAATCTTAACCCAGATGACACTGGGCCAATTGTCCGTCGTCCCAATCACGGCTGGCTGTGAGACAGCCTGACTATACGTATCAGAGCCAAGGTGTGTGTTAACATTACTAGTTAGTGACTATAGTCTCAGAGCCAATGTGTGTGTTATCATTACTAGTTAGTGACTATAGTCTCAGAGCCAAGGTGTGTGTTAACATTACTAGTTAGTGACTATAGTCTCAGAGCCAAGGTGTGTGTTATCATTATTAGTTAGTGACTATAGTCTCAGAGCCAAGGTGTGTGTTGTCTTGTTTTTCTCAAATATAATGAATAGCAGGTGCACAGACTGAATGTGTGTGTGTGTTTGTGTGTGTGTGTTTGTGTCCGTCTTTGTCTGTGTCTGCTAATGAGTGTTTGGTAGTGTATCGTTGCCAACAAGCTGTTCACTAGACACTGAGAGGTCTGATCATTAGCCTGCCTATCCACACCGTGGTGTGTGTGTGTGTGTGTGTGTGTGTGTGTGTGTGTGTGTGTGTGTGTGTGTGTGTGTGTGTGTGTGTGTGTGTGTGTGTGTGTGTGTGTGTGTGTGTGTGTGTGTGTGTGTGTGTGTGTGAGGTGCGAGGGTTAGGCTAAATGTGGTGAGAAAGGAAGAGAGACACACATTATACGGATTTGTTTGGGAGAGGGAGAAAGAGAGAGAGGAGAGAGAGGTAGATCTTGAGCGAGAGAGAGGAGAGAGAGAGAGAGAGAGAGAGGGGAGAGAGGTAGATCTTGAGCGAGAGAGAGGAGAGAGGTAGGTCTTGAGTGAGAGAGAGGAGATGGCTCTTCCTTGGACACTGTGCTATCTAACCTCCAAACGAGCTTCAATGCCATACAACACTCCTTCCGTGGCCTCCAACTGCTCTTAAACGCTAGTAAAACCAAATGCATGCTTTTCAACCGTTCGCTGCCTGCACCCGCACGCCCGACTAGCATCACCACCCTGGACGGTTCCGACCTAGAATATATGGGCATCTATAAGTACCTAGGTGTCTGGCTAGACTGTAAACTCTCCTTCCAGACTCATATTAAACATCTCCAATCCAAAATCAAATCAAGAATTGGCTTTCTATTTCGCAACAAAGCATCCTTCACTCACGCCGCCAAACTTACCCTAGTAAAACTGACTATCCTACCGATCCTCGACTTTGGCGATGTCATCTACAAAATAGCTTCCGATACTCTACTCAGCAAACTAGATGCAGTTTATCATAGTGCCATCCGTTTTGTTACTAAAGCACCTTATACCACCCACCACTGCGACCTGTATGCTCTAGTCGGCTGGCCCTCGCTACATATTCGTCGCCAGACCCACTGGCTCCAGGTCATCTATAAGTCCATGCTAGGTAAAGCTCCGCCTTATCTCATCTCACTGGTCACCATAGCAGCACCCACCCGTAGCACGCGCTCCAGCAGGTATATCTCACTGATCATCCCAAAAGCCAACACCTCATTTGGGCCCCTTTCCTTCCAGTTCTCTGCTGCCTGCGACTGGAACGAATTGCAAAAATCGCTGAAGTTGGAGACTTTTATTTCCCTCACCAACTTTAAACATCAGCTATCTGAGCAGCTAACCGATCGCTGCAGCTGTACATAGTCCATCTGTAAACAGCCCACCCAATTTACCTACCTCATCCCCATACTGTTTTTATTTATTTACTTTTCTGCTCTTTTGCACACCAGTATCTCTACTTGCACATGATCATCTGATGATTTATCACTCCAGTGTTAATCTGCTAAATTGTAATTATTCGCTCCTATGGCCTATTTATTGCCTTACCGCCTTTTGCACACAATGTACTGTATATAGACTCATTTTTTCCCCCCTACTGTGTTATTGACTTGTTTATTGTTTACTCCATGTGTAACTCTGTGTTGTTGTCTGTTCACACTGCTTTGCTTTATCTTGGCCAGGTCGCAGTTGTAAATGAGAACTTGTTCTCAACTAGCCTACCTGGTTAAATAAAGGTTAAATCAAATAAAAAATAAAAATAAAGAGAGAGAGAGAGATAGAGAGAGAGACCCCAAGCCAATGGCATGTACCAGATGCTCAGCAGGCTCTGCTCACACTTACTGGTCTGATGCCAAACCACACGACCAACAACATTGGACACTTTATGGAACACAAAGCCTTCACTATCTCATCCTGGAATATCCAAGTCATGATGTCATCTGCCTTTGGCCTAAAAATCAGTAACCCAGACTTTATCAAAGAAATGCAGACATTGACATCCTACAGGAAACATGGTATAACTGGTTGCCCTCTAGGTTACAGAGAGCTGCTAGTCCCATCCACCACACTACCAGGTGGGTGGTATAGAGGAGACGGACCCACTGGTTGCCCTCTAGGTTACAGAGAGCTGCTAGTCCCATCCACCACACTACCAGGTGGGTGGTATAGAGGAGACGGACCCACTGGTTGCCCTCTAGGTTACAGAGAGCTGCTAGTCCCATCCACCACACTACCAGGTGGGTGGTATAGAGGAGACGGACCCACTGGTTGCCCTCTAGGTTACAGAGAGCTGCTAGTCCCATCCACCACACTACCAGGTGGGTGGTATAGAGGAGACGGACCCACTGGTTGCCCTCTAGGTTACAGAGAGCTGCTAGTCCCATCCACCACACTACCAGGTGGGTGGTATAGAGGAGACGGACCCACTGGTTGCCCTCTAGGTTACAGAGAGCTGCTAGTCCCATCCACCACACTACCAGGTGGGTGGTATAGAGGAGACGGACCCACTGGTTGCCCTCTAGGTTACAGAGAGCTGCTAGTCCCATCCACCACACTACCAGGTGGGTGGTATAGAGGAGACGGACCCACTGGTTGCCCTCTAGGTTACAGAGAGCTGCTAGTCCCATCCACCACACTACCAGGTGGGTGGTATAGAGGAGACGGACCCACTGGTTGCCCTCTAGGTTACAGAGAGCTGCTAGTCCCATCCACCACACTACCAGGAATAAAACAGGGAAGGGATTCAGGGGGTATGCTAATTTGGTATAAATCAGACCTATCCTACTCAAAGGAAATGATCTCAACATAGAAAAATGTCCTCCTGTGTGCTACCTATATCCCCTCACTAGAATCCCCATACTTTAATGATAACAGCATCTCCATCCTGGAGGGGGAGATCAACCATTTCCAGGCCCAGGGACATGTACTAGTCTGTGGTGACTGAAATGCCAGAACTGTACAATAGCCTGACACCCTCAACACACAGGGGGACAATCACATGCCTGGAGGTGACAGCATTCCCTCACCCATATGCCCCCCTAGACATAACTACGACAACATAACCAACAAAAACGAGTCACAACTCCTGCAGCTCTGTCGCACACTGGGTATGAACATAGTCAATGGTAGGCTTCGAGAGGACTCCTACAGTAGGTACACCTATAGCTCATCTCTTGGCAATAGCACTGTAGATTACTTTATCACCAACCTCAACCCAGAGTCTCTCAGAGCGTTCAGTCAGCCCATTAACACCCCTATCAGATCACAGTAAAATCACAGTCTACCTGAACAGAGAAAAACTCAATCATGAGGCATCAAAGCCAAAGGAACTGTGTAATATTAAGACATGCTATAGATGGAAGAAAAGTAGTGTGGAAATCTGCCAGAAAACTTTTAGGCAACTATAAATTCAACCTTTCTGGACAATTTCCTGGACAAAATGTTTCCCTGTAATAGTGAAGGTGTAAAACTTGGCAGTAGAAAACCTAAACAGTATATTTGACCTCTCAGCTTCTCTATCAAATAAAAAAAATTCAAGCAGACAACCTAAGAAAATCAATAACATTGACAAATGGTTTGATGAAGAATGCAAAAACCTAACAAAGGAATTGAGAAACCTGTCCAACCAAAAACATAAAGACCCAGAAAACCTGAGTCTACGCCTTCACTATGGTGAATCCATCCATGGCCATGACCGTGTGTGTGTGTGTGTGTGTGTGTGTGTGTGTGTGTGTGTGTGTGTGTGTGTGTGTGTGTGTGTGTGTGTGTGTGTGTGTGTGTGTGTGTGTGTGTGTGTGTGTGTGTGTGTGTGTGTGTGTGTGTGTGTGTGCGTTGCCTGTGTGTGTGTGTGTGTGTGTGTGTGTGTGTGTGTGTGTGTGTGTGTGTGTGTGTGTGTGTGTGTGTGTGCGTGCGTGCGTGCGTGCGTGCGTGCGTGCGTGCGTGCGTGCGTGCGTGCGTGCGTGCGTGCGGCCTAGCTGTCCTGCTGTTCATCTTGCCGTCACCAATGGTGATTGATGATTGGAATGTTCTCATTCTGTCTTCCTGTGACCGTGTTCTACACACTCAGACAGGCTGAGAGACAGGCTGAGAGACAGGCTGAGAGACAGGCTGAGAGACAGGCTGAGAGACTGGGAGTCAGTCAGGACTTTTGACTTCCATGTGTCAGACATCATCTCAATGACTGGGAGTCAGACAGGGCTTGTGTGTGTATTTGATTGTCTTTGTGAGACGTGTAAGAGGATTTAGACAGACCTTATTTAAATAGTATGATACAACATATTGATAGTCTACATTCATATTGTCACGCCCTGGCCATAGAGAGGCTTTTTATTCTCTATTTTGGTTAGGCCAGGGTGTGACTAGGGTGGGCATTCTAGTTTCTTTATTTCTATGTTTTCTGTTTCTATGTTTTGGCCGGGTGTGGTTCTCAATCAGGAACAGCTGTCTATCGTTGTCTCTGATTGGGAATCATACTTAGGCAGCCTGTTTTGCCACCGTAGTTGTGGGTAGTTGTCTGTTAGTGGCCTGTATAGCCCTAGTCAGCTTCACGTTCTTTTTTGGTGTTACTTGTTTTTGTTGGCTACATTTTAAATAACAAGAAATGGACGCTCACCACTCTGCTCCTTGGTCTCCTTCCGACGACGGCCGTGACACATATAATAATATATTACAGTAATACTTATATTCATATAATAATATATTACATAAATCCGTATATTCATATGATATTATATTACAGTAATCCTTATTTTCATATAATAATATATTACAGTAATACTTATATTCAAATAATAATATATTACAGAAATCCTTATATTCATATGATAATATATTACAGTAATAATTATATTTATATGATAATATATTACAGTAATACGTATATTCATATAATAGTATATTGCAATAATAGTTATATTCATATAATAATATATTACAATAATAGTTATATTCATTGAATAATATATTACAGTAATCCTTACATTCATATAATAATATATTACAGTAATCCTTATAGTCATACGATAATATATTACAGTAATACTTATATTCATATGATAATATATTACAGTACTCCTTATATTAATATGAAAATATATTACAGTAATACTTATATTCATCTAATAATATATTACAGTAATATTTATATTCATATAATACTATATTTCAGTAATATTTATATTCAAATGATAACATATTACAATATATGCTACATTCACATGATACTGCCAGGTAATCATTCCTTTTGAAGTCATTATCCTCCAATGATAATGTTGACTGTAATCTTTCAGACCTGTCTAATACTTAACATCTTCTACGGTAATATACCGTAATAGGTTAACCAGTTACAGCCAAAAGCACTTCGATTGGTTTCTAATCTAATTTAAAGAGATATCAGGTCTTTAACCTTTATTTACAGTGGTTAATGTCATGGAGATATCATCTCTTCCTCCTGTATCTGCTCTAATGTAATAATATGCTGCTGTTCCTTCTCTTTTGCCCTGCCATTCTTAGATGACTTTGCCACACGTGCACGTGCACGCGCGCACACACACACGCACGCACGCACGCACGCACGCACGCACGCACGCACGCACGCACGCACGCACGCACGCACGCACGCACACACACACACACACACACACACACACACACACACACACACACACACACACACACACACACACTCCATTCTATGTCACTTTCTTTCTGTCCCTTTTCTGTTTCTGTGATGAATTCTAAAGTGACTTGTGTTTTCTGTTTGTATTGATGTTGTCAGAGAGCTGCTGCCTTGAAGCTTAGACTGTCTTCATTATACAACCTCAACTCTCTCTCTCTCTCCCTTCCTCCCCCTTTCTCCCCCTTTCCTCTCCCTCTCCCTCAACTCTCTCTCTCTCTCTATCTCTCTCTATCTCTCTCTCCCTTCCTCCCCCTTTCCCCTCCCTCAACTCTCTCTCTCTCCCTTCCTCCCCCTTTCCCCTCCCTCTCCCTCACCTCCATCTCTCTCTCCCTTCCTCCCCCTTTCCCCTCCCTCTCCCTCAACTCTCTATCTCTCTCCCTTCCTCCCCCTTTCCCCTCCCTCTCCCTCACCTCCCTCTCTCTTCCTCCCCTTTCCCCTCCCTCTCCCTCATCTCCCTCTCTCTCTCTCTTCCTCCCCCTTTCCTCTCCCTCACCTCCCTCTCTCTCTCCTTCCCTCTGCCTTCTCCCTTTCACTCCTCTCTTCCCTTTCTCTCTCCCTCCCTCCCTGCCCCATCTGTCTCCCCTCCCTCCCTCCCTCCCCCTCTCTCTCCCTCAACATCTCCTTCACTTCCCCTTCTTCCTCTCACTCCTATCTACCTTTGCTTTCTCCCTGCTCTCTCCCTTCCCCATCTCTCTGCTCTCTCTCCCCGCTTTTTCCCCCTCTCTCCCTCTCCTGACCCCTCACCTTTCCCCCCCACCCCCACCCTCCTTCCTCTCTCCCCTCACTCCTGTAGAGCACCTTTAAGTTTAAGTCGGAGAGTGATATCCACCTGGCCGAGCACCATAAGCAGGTAGGCAGGTTATTGAGGAAAAGTTGTACATACGGTATGTGGTTGTCTTACCTGGCTATCATAAGATGAATAAGTGCCTCTGGATAAGAGCGTCTGTTAACTGATATGTGTAATGTACTGCAGGTCCTGTATGATGGGAAGCAGGCCAGCTCCATCTCTTTCACCTACAACGCCAAGGCCACCGACGCACAGCTCTGTCTGGAGTCATCACCCAGGGAGAACGCGTCCATCTTCGTTCACTCACCACACGCACTCATGCTGCAGGTCAGTGGGGGGGGTCTGTGTGTATTGACAGTGTGTGTGTGTGTGTGTGTGTGTGTGTGTGTGTGTGTGTGTGTGTGTGTGTGTGTGTGTGTGTGTGTGTGTGTGTGTGTGTGTGTGTATTGAGTGTGTGTGTATTAAGTGTGTGTGTGTGTGTGTGTGTGTGTGTGTGTGTGTGTGTGTGTGTGTGTGTGTGTGTGTGTGTGTGTGTGTGTGTGTGTGTGTGTGTGTGTGTGTGTGTGTGTGTGTGTGTGTGTGCCCTCCACTGTGTATGTTCTCTCTCCTGTAGGATGTGAAGGCCATAGTGACTTGTTTTTCAGTGTGTGTGTGTGTGTGTGTGTGTGTGTGTGTGTGTGTGTGTGTGTGTGTGTGTGTGTGTGTGTTTATCCTAACAATGTGTGTTCTCTCATGTCTAGGATGTGAAGGCCATAGTGACCCACTCCATCCACAGTGCTATCCACTCTATCGGAGGGATTCAGGTCCTCTTCCCTCTCTTCTCACAGCTGGACTACAGACAACTCAACGACAGCTCTGTGGACACCACCGTGTGGTGAGTAGGAGGGAGGGATGGGGGAGAGAGGGAGGGATGGGGGAGAGAGGGAGGGATGGGGGAGAGAGGGGGGGATGGGGGAGAGAGGGATGGATGGGGGAGAGAGGGAGGGATGGGGAGAGAGGGAGGGATGGGGGAGAGAGGGAGGGATGGGGGAGAGAGGGATGGATGGGGAGAGAGGGAGGGATGGGGGAGAGAGG
>NC_092109.1:37757612-37777547 GCF_045679555.1 Salvelinus alpinus | reverse complement strand
GGGAGACAGACAGATAACCGAACCACTCTACTATGGATAATACTTTATGGTTTGTATAAAGACAGGGAGACACAGGGAGGCAGGACAGAGGGATAAATAGACAGAGGGGGGATATATATAGAGAGAGATAGTTTTAGAGATAGAGAGAGATAGTTCTAGGGAGAGAGAGGTCAGACAGAGGGGGGATATATATATATATGTATATATAGAGTTTTAGAGAGAGAGAGATTGTTTTAGGGAGAGAGAGAGTTTTAGGGAGAGAGAGGTCAGACAGAGGTAGGGATATATACACTGCTCAAAAAAATAAAGGGAACACTTAAACAACACAATGTAACTCCAAGTCAATCACACTTCTGTGAAATCAAACTGTCCACTTAGGAAGCAACACTGATTGACAATAAATTTCACATGCTGTTGTGCAAATGGAATAGACAAAAGGTGGAAATTATAGGCAATTAGCAAGACACCCCCAAAAAAGGAGTGATTCTGCAGGTGGTGACCACAGACCACTTCTCAGTTCCTATGCTTTCTGGCTGATGTTTTGGTCACTTTTGAATGCTGGCGGTGCTCTCACTCTAGTGGTAGCATGAGACGGAGTCTACAACCCACACAAGTGGCTCAGGTAGTGCAGCTCATCCAGGATGGCACATCAATGGGAACTGTGGCAAGAAGGTTTGCTGTGTCTGTCAGCGTAGTGACCAGAGCATGGAGGCGCTACCAGGAGACAGGCCAGTACATCAGGAGACGTGGAGGAGGCCGTAGGAGGGCAACAACCCAGCAGCAGGACCGCTACCTCCGCCTTTGTGCAAGGAGGAGCACTACCAGAGCCCTGCAAAATGACCTCCAGCAGGCCACAAATGTGCATGTGTCAGCATATGGTCTCACAAGGGCTCTGAGGATCTCATCTCGGTACCTAATGGCAGTCAGGCTACCTCTGGCGAGCACATGGAGGGCTGTGCGGCCCCACAAAGAAATGCCACCCCACACCATGACTCACCCACCGCCAAACCGGTCATGCTGGAGGATGGTGCAGGCAGCAGAACGTTCTCCACGGCGTCTCCAGACTCTGTCACGTCTGTCACATATGTGCTCAGTGTGAACCTGCTCTCATCTGTGAAGAGCACAGGGCGCCAAAGGCGAATTTGCCAATATTGGTGTTCTCTGGCAAATGCCAAACGTCCTGCACGGTGTTGGGCTGTAAGCACAACCCCCACCTGTGGACGTCGGGCCCTCATACCACCCTCATGGAGTCTGTTTCTGACCGTTTGAGCAGACACATGCACATTTGTGGCCTGCTGGAGGTCATTTTGCAGGGCTCTGGTAGTGCTCCTCCTTGCACAAAGGCGGAGGTAGCGGTCCTGCTGCTGGGTTGTTGCCCTCCTACGGCCTCCTCCACGTCTCCTGATGTACTGGCCTGTCTCCTGGTAGCGCCTCCATGCTCTGGACACTACGCTGACAGACACAGCAAACCTTCTTGCCACAGTTCGCATTGATGTGCCATCCTGGATGAGCTGCACTACCTGAGCCACTTGTGTGGGTTGTAGACTCCGTCTCATGCTACCACTAGAGTGAGAGCACCGCCAGCATTCAAAAGTGACCAAAACATCAGCCAGAAAGCATAGGAACTGAGAAGTGGTCTGTGGTCACCACCTGCAGAATCACTCCTTTTTTGGGGGTGTCTTGCTAATTGCCTATAATTTCCACCTTTTGTCTATTCCATTTGCACAACAGCATGTGAAATTTATTGTCAATCAGTGTTGCTTCCTAAGTGGACAGTTTGATTTCACAGAAGTGTGATTGACTTGGAGTTACATTGTGTTGTTTAAGTGTTCCCTTTATTTTTTTGAGCAGTGTATATATGTATATAGAGAGTTTTAGAGAGTTTTAGGGAGAGAGAGGTCAGACAGAGGTAGGGATATATAAAGATGTTTTCATACTGTTCTCATAAGAATAACGCAGAAAGTGCTCAAAGTGATGGAGAATAAGGAGTAGGCATGGTAGTCTCTCTCTGTCTCTCTCTGTCTCTCTCTCTCTCTCTGTCTCTGTCTCTCTCTCTGTATCTCTCTCTCTCTGTCTCTTTCTCTCTCTGTTGTATCTCCCTTTCTCTCTGTCTTCATCTCTCACTGTGTGTTTCCAAAGTCCTAACCCCCCATTGTGTCATTAGTAAGCCTGTAGAAAGACATGGGGTGAATCCTCTACATATTTAATGGATCAGCAAAGCAATGCGCTTCTCTAGTTGGAACTACAGTACTATATCTCTACTCTGTTACAGTACTATATCTCTACTCTGTTACAGTACTATATCTCTACACTGTTACAGTACTATATCTCTACTATGTTACAGTAGTAAATCTCTACTCTGTTACAGTACTATATCTCTACTCTGTTACAGTACTATATCTCTACTCTGTTACAGTACTATATCTCTACTCTGTTACAGTACTATATCTCTACTCTGTTACAGTAGTATATCTCTACTCTGTTACAGTACTATATCTCTACTCTGTTACAGTACTATATCTCTACTCTGTTACAGTACTATATCTCTACTATGTTACAGTACTATATATCTACTCTGTTACAGTACTATATCTCTACTCTATTACAGTACTAAATCTCTACTCTATTACAGTACTATATCTCTACTCTGTTACAGTACTATATCTCTACTCTGTTACAGTACTATATCTCTACTATGTTACAGTACTATATCTCTACACTGTTACAGTACTATATCTCTACTCTGTTACAGTACTAAATCTCTACTCTGTTACAGTACTATATCTCTACACTGTTACAGTACTATATCTCTACTCTGTTACAGTACTATATCTCTACTCTGTTACAGTACTAAATCTCTACTCTGTTACAGTACTATATCTCTACTCTGTTACAGTACTAAATCTCTACTCTGTTAGAGTACTATATCTCTACTCTGTTACAGTACTATATCTCTACTATATTACAGTACTATATCTCTACTCTATTACAGTACTAAATCTCTACTCTGTTACAGTACTAAATCTCTACTCTATTACAGTACTATATCTCTACACTGTTACAGTACTATATCTCTACTCTGTTACAGTACTATATCTCTACTCATCTCTACTCTGTTACAGTACTATATCTCTACTCTATTACAGTACTATATCTCTACTCTATTACAGTACTATATCTCTACTCTGTTACAGTACTATATCTCTACTCTGTTACAGTACTATAGCTCTACACTATCTCTACACTGTTACAGTACTATATATCTACTCTGTTACAGTACTATATCTATACTCTGTTACAGTACTATATCTCTACACTGTTACAGTACTATATCTCTACTCTATTACAGTACTATATCTCTACACTGTTACAGTACTATATCTATACTCTGTTACAGTACTATATCTCTACACTGTTACAGTACTATATCTCTACTCTATTACAGTACTATATCTCTACACTGTTACAGTACTATATCTCTACTCTGTTACAGTACTATATCTAAACTCTGTTACAGTACTATATCTCTACACTGTTACAGTACTATATCTCTACTCTATTACAGTACTATATCTCTACACTGTTACAGTACTATATCTATACTCTGTTACAGTACTATATCTCTACTATGTTACAGTACTATATCTCTACTCTGTTAGAGTACTATATCTCTACTCTATTACAGTACTATATCTCTACTCTGTTACAGTACTATATATCTACTCTGTTACAGTACTATATCTCTACACTGTTACAACTCCTCTCTGATAGTAGAATGGAGTCATATTAACTAACTCCTCTCTGGTAGTAGAATGGAGTCATATTAACTAACTCCTCTCTGATAGTAGAATGGAGTCATATTAACTAACTCCTCTCTGATAGTAGAATGGAGTCATATTAACTAACTCCTCTCTGATAGTAGAATGGAGTCATATTAACTAACGCCTCTCTGATAGTAGAATGGAGTCATATTAACTAACTCCTCTCTGATAGTAGAATGGAGTCATATTAACTAACTCCTCTCTGATAGTAGAATGGAGTCATATTAACTAACTCCTCTCTGATAGTAGAATGGAGTCATATTAACTAACTCCTCTCTGATAGTAGAATGGAGTCATATTAACTAACTCCTCTCTGATAGTAGAATGGAGTCATATTAACTAACTCCTCTCTGATAGTAGAATGGAGTCATATTAACTAACGCCTCTCTGATAGTAGAATGGAGTCATATTAACTAACTCCTCTCTGATAGTAGAATGGAGTCATATTAACTAACTCATCTCTGATAGTAGAATGGAGTCATAGTAACTAACTCCTCTCTGATAGTAGAATGGAGTCATATTAACTAACTCCTCTCTGATAGTAGAATGGAGTCATATTAGCTAACTCCTCTCTGATAGTAGAATGGAGTCATATTAACTAACTCCTCTCTGATAGTAGAATGGAGTCATATTAACTAACTCATCTCTGATAGTAGAATGGAGTCATAGTAACTAACTCCTCTCTGATAGTAGAATGGAGTCATATTAACTAACTCCTCTCTGATAGTAGAATGGAGTCATATTAACTAACTCCTCTCTGATAGTAGAATGGAGTCATATTAACTAACTCCTCTCTGATAGTAGAATGGAGTCATATTAACTAACTCCTCTCTGATAGTAGAATGGAGTCATATTAACTAACTCCTCTCTGATAGTAGAATGGAGTCATATTAACTAACTCCTCTCTGATAGTAGAATGGAGTCATATTAACTAACGCCTCTCTGATAGTAGAATGGAGTCATATTAACTAACTCCTCTCTGATAGTAGAATGGAGTCATATTAACTAACTCATCTCTGATAGTAGAATGTAGTCATAGTAACTAACTCCTCTCTGATAGTAGAATGGAGTCATATTAACTAACTCCTCTCTGATAGTAGAATGGAGTCATATTAACTAACTCCTCTCTGATAGTAGAATGGAGTCATATTAACTAACTCCTCTGTGATAGTAGAATGGAGTCATATTAACTAACTCCTCTCTGATAGTAGAATGGAGTCATATTAACTAACTCCTCTCTGATAGTAGAATGGAGTCATATTAACTAACTCCTCTCTGATAGTAGACTGGAGTCATATTAACTAACTCCTCTCTGATAGTAGAATGGAGTCATATTAACTAACTCCTCTCTGATAGTAGAATGGAGTCATAGTAACTAACTCCTCTCTGATAGTAGAATGGAGTCATATTAACTAACTCCTCTCTGATAGTAGAATGGAGTCATATTAACTAACTCCTCTCTGGTAGTAGAATGGAGTCATATTAACTAACGCCTCTCTGATAGTAGAATGGAGTCATATTAACTAACTCCTCTCTGATAGTAGAATGGAGTCATATTAACTAACTCCTCTCTGATAGTAGAATGGAGTCATATTAACTAACTCCTCTCTGATAGTAGAATGGAGTCATAGTAACTAACTCCTCTCTGATAGTAGAATGGAGTCATATTAACTAACTCCTCTCTGATAGTAGAATGGAGTCATATTAACTAACTCCTCTCTGATAGTAGAATGGAGTCATATTAACTAACTCCTCTCTGATAGTAGAATGGAGTCATATTAACTAACTCCTCTCTGATAGTAGAATGGAGTCATATTAACTAACGCCTCTCTGATAGTAGAATGGAGTCATATTAACTAACTCCTCTCTGATAGTAGAATGGAGTCATATTAACTAACTCCTCTCTGATAGTAGAATGGAGTCATATTAACTAACTCCTCTCTGATAGTAGAATGGAGTCATATTAACTAACTCCTCTCTGATAGTAGAATGGAGTCATATTAACTAACTCATCTCTGATAGTAGAATGGAGTCATATTAACTAACTCCTCTCTGATAGTAGAATGGAGTCATATTAACTAACTCCTCTCTGATAGTAGAATGGAGTCATATTAACTAACTCCTCTCTGATAGTAGAATGGAGTCATATTAACTAACTCCTCTCTGGTAGTAGAATGGAGTCATATTAACTAACTCCTCTCTGATAGTAGAATGGAGTCATATTAACTAACTCCTCTCTGATAGTAGAATGGAGTCATATTAACTAACGCCTCTCTGATAGTAGAATGGAGTCATATTAACTAACTCCTCTCTGGTAGTAGAATGGAGTCATATTAACTAACTCCTCTCTGATAGTAGAATGGAGTCATAGTAACTAACTCCTCTCTGATAGTAGAATGGAGTCATATTAACTAACTCCTCTCTGATAGTAGAATGGATCATATTAACTAACTCCTCTCTGATAGTAGAATGGAGTCATATTAACTAACTCCTCTCTGATAGTAGAATGGATCATATTAACTAACTCCTCTCTAATAGTAGAATGGAGTCATATTAACTAACTCCTCTCTGATAGTAGAATGGAGTCATATTAACTAACTCCTCTCTGATAGTAGAATGGAGTCATATTAACTAACTCCTCTCTGATAGTAGAATGGAGTCATATTAACTAACTCATCTCTGATAGTAGAATGGAGTCATATTAACTAACTCCTCTCTGATAGTAGAATGGAGTCATATTAACTAACTCCTCTCTGATAGTAGAATGGAGTCATATTAACTAACTCCTCTCTGATAGTAGAATGGAGTCATATTAACTAACTCCTCTCTGGTAGTAGAATGGAGTCATATTAACTAACTCCTCTCTGATAGTAGAATGGAGTCATATTAACTAACTCCTCTCTGATAGTAGAATGGAGTCATATTAATTAACGCCTCTCTGATAGTAGAATGGAGTCATATTAACTAACTCCTCTCTGGTAGTAGAATGGAGTCATATTAACTAACTCCTCTCTGATAGTAGAATGGAGTCATAGTAACTAACTCCTCTCTGATAGTAGAATGGAGTCATATTAACTAACTCCTCTCTGATAGTAGAATGGATCATATTAACTAACTCCTCTCTGATAGTAGAATGGAGTCATATTAACTAACTCCTCTCTGATAGTAGAATGGATCATATTAACTAACTCCTCTCTAATAGTAGAATGGAGTCATATTAACTAACTCCTCTCTGATAGTAGAATGGAGTCATATTAACTAACTCCTCTCTGATAGTAGAATGGAGTCATAGTAACTAACTCCTCTCTGATAGTAGAATGGATCATATTAACTAACTCCTCTCTAATAGTAGAATGGAGTCATATTAACTAACTCCTCTCTGATAGTAGAATGGAGTCATATTAACTAACGCCTCTCTGGTAGTAGAATGGAGTCATATTAACTAACTCCTCTCTGATAGTAGAATGGAGTCATATTAACTAACTCCTCTCTGATAGTAGAATGGATCATATTAACTAACTCCTCTCTGATAGTAGAATGGAGTCATATTAACTAACTCCTCTCTGATAGTAGAATGGAGTCATATTAACTAACTCCTCTCTGATAGTAGAATGGAGTCATATTAACTAACTCCTCTCTGATAGTAGAATGGAGTCATATTAACTAACTCCTCTCTGATAGTAGAATGGAGTCATAGTAACTAACGCCTCTCTGGTAGTAGAATGGAGTCATATTAACTAACTCCTCTCTGATAGTAGAATGGAGTCATATTAACTAACGCCTCTCTGATAGTAGAATGGAGTCATATTAACTAACTCCTCTCTGATAGTAGAATGGAGTCATATTAACTAACTCCTCTCTGATAGTAGAATGGAGTCATATTAACTAACTAATATTAACACAGAATGACTCCCTCTCCTACAGTATATCTGTATGTATAATGTTATTGGTTCTTCACATTAACTGAATAAATATTTGTTATCAGCCACATTACATGTATTTACTTAGAAATAATGTGTTTGTCTGTGTGTGTGTGTGTGCGTGTGTATTTGTATTAATCTGTGTGTTTGTGTTGCAGTGCCACCCTGCTAGTGTTCCTGGTTGAGCTGCTGAAGAGCTCCGTAGCCATGCAGGAACAGATGCTGGGGGGGAAAGGATTCCTGGTGATCGGGTACCTGCTGGAGAAGGTACATTTTCGCTTCGACTTTACAAGAAATATGTCTCTTTGCTACTTTCCTTGACTTGACCTTGACCTTGTATTTTACACATTTGTAATTACATTGTAACTTTGTGTATTCACACTACCATATCGTAGCTCCTCCAGTTCCGTGTGTATGTCTTGTCATTTCTGTTTTTGTTCCATGCATTTTATGCTGCACTCAAAACTGAATTGTTTTAATTTATCTTGGTTTCCATTTTCTCTCTCTCTCCAGTCGTCCAGGGTCCACATCACCAGAGCTGTGTTAGATCAGTCCGTATGAATGATTGATTGACAGGTTGACTCTCTCTCTCTCCAGTCGTCCAGGGTCCACATCACCAGAGCTGTGTTGGAACAGTTCCTGTCCTTTGCTAAGTACCTGGACGGGTTAACCCACGGAGCGCCGCTACTCAAACAGCTGTGTGACCACGTCCTCTTCAACGCTGCCATCTGGATACACACACCCGCCAAAGTAGGGACTGAGAGAGAGTGTGTGTGTGTGTGTGTGTGTGTGTGTGTGTGTGTGTGTGTGTGTGTGTGTGTGTGTGTGTGTGTGTGTGTGTGTGTGTGTGTGTGTGTGTGTGCGTGTGATTTCTTGTTTCTAGTTTTTGATTATTATTTGTGTACTTGTTTACTGCCCTGTTATTGTTTGGTAACAGAAGCATGTCGCTACACCCGCTGTAACATCTGCTAAACTGTGTTTGCGACCAATACACGTTGATTTGATTTGTGTGTGTGGCAGGATGTGTGTGTGTCTGTGTTTGTGTGTGTGTGTGTCCTGTTCAGTACCATCTGGATACACACATTACCATCAATATGAACCCATCATAGCACAGCCAGCCTGACCTAGTCTAGTCCTGCCCAGATCTTAGTATTGTCCACATCCTAGTCCTGCCCAGATCTTAGTCCTGGTCTCCCGGGTGGCGCAGTGGTCTAGGGCACTGCATCGCAGTGCTAGCTGCGCCACCAGAGTCTCTGGGTTCACGCCCAGGCTGGGCTGGGTTCGCGCCCAGGCTCTGTCGCAGCCGGCCGCAACCGGGAGATCCGTGGGGCGACGCACAATTGGCATAGCGTCGTCCGGGTTAGGGAGGGTTTGGCCGGTAGGGAGGGTTTATCCTTGTCTCAGTATGTAAAAATGTAATAAAATGTATGCACTCTACTGTAAGTCGCTCTGGATAAGAGCGTCTGCTCTTGGCCGGTAGGGATATCCTTGTCTCAGTATGTAATAAAATGTATGCACTCTACTGTAAATCGCTCTGGATAAGAGCGTCTGCTAAATGACTAAAATGTAAATGTAAAATCTTAGTACTGTCCACATCCTAGTACTGCCCAGATCCTAGTACTGTCCACATCCTAGTCCTGCCCAGATCCTAGTACTGTCCACATCCAAGTCCTGCCCAGATCTTAGTACTGTCCACATCCAAGTCCTGCCCAGATCTTAGTCCTGTCCACATCCAAGTCCTGTCCACATCCTAGTACTGTCCACATCCTAGTACTGTCCACATCCTAGTACTGTCCTGATTATAGTACTGTCCACATCCTAGTACTGTCCACATCCTAGTACGGTCCACATCCTAGTACTGCCCAGATCATAGTACTGTCCTGATTATAGTACTGTCCTGATTATAGTACTGTCCTGATTATAGTACTGTCCAGATCATAGTACTGTCCTGATTATAGTACTGTCCTGATTATAGTACTGTCCAGATCATAGTACTGTCCTGATCATAGTACTGTCCTGATTATAGTACTGTCCAGATCCTAGTACTGTCCTGATCATAGTACTGTCCTGATTATAGTACTGTCCTGATTATAGTACTGTCCTGATTATAGTACTGTCCAGATCATAGTACTGTCCTGATTATAGTACTGTCCTGATTATAGTACTGTCCTGATCATAGTACTGTCCTGATTATAGTACTGTCCAGATCCTAGTACTGTCCTGATCATAGTACTGTCCTGATTATAGTACTGTCCTGATTATAGTACTGTCCTGATCATAGTACTGTCCTGAACATAGTACTGTCCTGATTATAGTACTGTCCTGATTATAGAACTGTCCAGAACATATTACTGTCCTGATTATAGTACTGTCCTGATTATAGAACTTTGATGGTCGTACTACAGTCCAGAACATATAACCTTTTTCCCGAGGTAGCTGACTCCCTACAGCAACAGTATTGAGACGTCACTACAGACACCCTGGTTCGATTCCAGGCTGTATCACAACTGACCGTGATTGGGAGTCCCATAGGGCGGTTGTCACGTTCTGACCTTAGTTATTTTGTATTTTCTTTGTTTTAGTATGGTCAGGGCGTGAGTTGGGTGGGTTATCTATGTTTTGTGTTTCTATGTTGGGTTTTTCGTCTGGCCTGATATGGTTCTCAATCAGAGGCAGGTGTTAGTCATTGTCTCTGATTGGGAACCATATTTAGGTAGCCTGTTTTCTGTTGTGTTTTGTGGGTGGTTGTCTTCCGTATCTGTGTGTTCCACACGGAACTGTTTCGGTTTTCAGTAGTTCACTTTATTGTTTTGTATCTCAGTGTTCAGTTTGTTCGATTAAAGATTCACCATGAACACTTACCACGCTGCGTATTGGTCCGACATTTCTTACTCCTCGTCAGATGAGGAGGACGAATTCCGTTACAGCGGAGCACATTTGGCCCAGCATCGTCCGGGTTTGGGTTTGGCCGTCATTGTAAATAAGAATTTGTTCTTAACTGACTTGCCTCGTTAAATAAAGGAGAGAACCGTTGAGAGGAAAGAAGCAGTGACATTTGAAACAGCCCCAGGACGAGGAAGAGAGAGAGAGAGATTTATTCACTAGTAGAAGTGAGTGTTTCGTCCCTTTAAAATATTTTTCCCATTGTGTCCCAAATGGCACCCTATTCCCTATATAGTGCACTACTTTTAACCAGAGCCCTATGGGCCCAAGTCAAAAGTAGTGCACTATCGGGAATAGGGAGCCGTTTAGTGCACAGCCCACCTCACTGTTCTATTCTAGATTGTTCTCGTCTCTCCTCCTCTTCTCCAGGGGAGAATGTGTTTCCAGGTCATATGCTGACCTTCAACCTCTGACCCTGGCTTGTGATTGGCTGCTCAGAGCAGCAGTAGAGCGGTGGTCTCCATGGCAGCCTGTTTTAGTTCTAGATGACTGCTGCTGCTACAGATGTAGGATCTTCTTTTAAACCAGTTTGCTACAGCAGCAAAATAATCCTGCAGCATCAGGAAATGTCAATTATTATGTGGATTATTATTCATTGACATTTTTGTAGGGGTTGATCCATTTTGTTGCATGGGAAAATCACGTTGGAATCTCAAAGTGGAAATGATGACATTTCAGAGGCTTTTTTAAACCCGCGAATACACCGTTGTTCATTTCCTGCATTGCAGAATCAAATTAAGATCCGACATCTGTTTCATGCCGTTTCTGCTGACTGCTCCACATCAGCCCCCGACATCAGGGTTTCTTCATCCTGGTCCCGGGGAACCAAGGGGATGCACATTTTTACTTTTTGCCCTACACACCTGACGGAAGTTGTATACTATGTGTTCTGTGTAAAGCATAGGATGTCATCTGGGATGCTACCTCACTGTCCTCTCTATACCCTTCCCTTATGGAATGTCCCATTGGACATGTGATGGAAGAAAGATGGAGGAGATGGAAAATAGAGAGGAGAAAGCGAGGAGGGAGAGAGAGAGATAGAGAAAAATAGAGGAGAGAGAGACAGAGACAGAGAGACAGAGCGAGAGAGAGAGAGAGAGGCCTACATTTATACTTGACACTCTGATGCAACTCCGTAGAGACAGAGAGAGACAGAGAGACAGAGGGACAGAGGGACAGAGCGAGAGAGAGAGAGAGAAAGAGATGGGAGAGAGACAGAGAGACAGAGAGAGAGAGAGAGAGGGAGAGAGACAGAGAGAGACAGAGGGACAGAGCGAGAGAGAGAGAGCGAGAGAGAGAGAGAGAGAGACAGAGAGACAGAGACAGAGAGACAGAGAGAGAGAGTCAGAGAGACAGAGCGAGAGAGAGAGACAGAGAGACAGAGAGAGAGAGAGAGAGAGAGAGAGAGAGAGAGAGAGAGAGAGAGAGAGAGAGAGAGAGAGAGAGAGAGAGAGAGAGAGAGAGAGAGAGAGAGAGAGAGAGAGAAAGAAAGAGGTGGGAGAGAGACAGAGCGAGAGAGAGACAGAGCGAGAGAGGGAGAGACAGAGAGACAGAGACAGAGAGAGAGAGTCAGAGAGACAGAGCGAGAGAGAGAGACAGAGAGAGAGAGAGAGAGAGAGAGAGAGAGAGAGAGAGAGAGAGAGAGAGAGAGAGAGAGAGAGAGAGAGAGAGAGAGAGAGAGAGAAAGAAAGAGGTGGGAGAGAGACAGAGCGAGAGAGAGACAGAGCGAGAGAGAGAGGGAGAGAGGCCTACAGTTACACTTGACACTGATGCACACCGTTGCTCAGCTCTTAATGATGCCAATTTGAGCTGGCTAATGAATTAGCTGTGGCAGTGGGTATAGTGCCAGTCTAGTGAATTAGCTGTGGCAGTGGGTATAGTGCCAGTCTAGTGAATTAGCTGTGGCAGTGGGTATAGTGCCAGTCTAGTGAATTAGCTGTGGCAGTGGGTATAGTGCCAGTCTAGTGAATTAGCTGTGGCAGTGGGTATTGTGCCAGTCTAGTGAATTAGCTGTGGCAGTGGGTATAGTGCCAGTCTAGTGAATTAGCTGTGGCAGTGGGTATAGTGCCAGTCTAGTGAATTAGCTGTGGCAGTGGGTATAGTGCCAGTCTAGTGAATTAGCTGTAGCAGTGGGTATAGTGCCAGTCTAGTGAATTAGCTGTGGCAGTGGGTATAGTGCCAGTCTAGTGAATTAGCTGTAGCAGTGGGTATAGTGCCAGTCTAGTGAATTAGCTGTGGCAGTGGGTATAGTGCCAGTCTAGTGAATTAGCTGGGGCAGTGGGTATAGTGCCAGTCTAGTGAATTAGCTGTGGTATAGTGCCAGTCTAGTGAATTAGCTGTAGCAGTATAGTGCCAGTCTAGTGAATTAGCTGTGGCAGTGGGTATAGTGCCAGTCTAGTGAATTAGCTGTGGCAGTGGGTATAGTGCCAGTCTAGTGAATTAGCTGTAGCAGTGGGTATAGTGCCAGTCTAGTGAATTAGCTGTAGCAGTGGGTATAGTGCCAGTCTAGTGAATTAGCTGTGGCAGTGGGTATAGTGCCAGTCTAGTGAATTAGCTGTAGCAGTGGGTATAGTGCCAGTCTAGTGAATTAGCTGTAGCAGTGGGTATAGTGCCAGTCTAGTGAATTAGCTGTGGCAGTGGGTATAGTGCCAGTCTAGTGAATTAGCTGTGGCAGTGGGTATAGTGCCAGTCTAGTGAATTAGCTGTGGCAGTGGGTATAGTGCCAGTCTAGTGAATTAGCTGGGGCAGTGGGTATAGTGCCAGTCTAGTGAATTAGCTGGGTATAGTGCCAGTCTAGTGAATTAGCTGTGGTAGTGGGTATAGTACCAGTCCATTGTATGCCACTGCTACATCGTTAGGACACCTCATTAAGAGATACCGTCTCATTACGGCTCTTTCTAACCACCCTGGACATTTCAATGAGCTCCCAGCTAAGTGCCTGTCTGCCTGTGTGTTAGAGTTGAGTTAGAGGAGAGAGAGATACAGTGGGGCAAAAAAGTATTTAGTCAGCCACCAATTGTGCAAGTTCTCCCACTTAAAAAGATGAGAGAGACCTGTAATTTTCATCATAGGTACACTTCAACTATGACAGACAAAATTAGGAAAAAAAATCCAGAAAATCACATTGTAGGATTTTTAATGAATTTATTTGCAAATTATGGTGGAAATAAGTATATTATAATATATTTGTATATTATCTACCTCACTTGCTTTGGCAATGTTAACATATGTTTCCCAATGCCAATAAAGGCCCTTGATTTGGATTGAATTGCTATCTAGAGATATACAGAGTGATGAACATGGAGCCATGGAGAACATGGAGAACATGGTCATGGAGAAGTCCCCTGAGTCCCCTAAACCAGCTGGTCCTGGGGCTCTGTTCACTGAGTCCCCTAAACCAGCTGGTCCTGGGGCTCTGTTCACTGAGTCCCCTAAACCAGCTGGTCCTGGGGCTCTGTTCACTGAGTCCCCTAAACCAGCTGGTCCTGGGGCTCTGTTCACAAACACAAACACACCCCACAGAGCCCCAGGACACCAACACAATTAGACACAACCAAATCATGAGAAAACAAAAAGATAATTACTTGACACATTGGAAAGAATTAACAAAAAAACAGAGCAAACTAGAATGCTATTTGGCCCTAAACAGAGAGTACACAGTGGCAGAATACCTGACCACTGTGACTGACCCAAACTTAAGGAAAGCTTTGACTATGTACAGACTCAGTGAGCATAACCTTGCTATTGAGAAAGGCCTCCGTAGGCAGACCTGGCTCTCAAGAGAAGACAGGCTATGTGCCCACTGCCCACAAAATGAGGTGGAAACTGAGCTGCAATTCCTAACCTCCTGCCCAAATGTATGACCATATTAGAGACACGTATTTCCCTCAGATTACACAGACCCAAAATTGTGATAAACTCCCATATCTATTGGGTGAAATACCTCAGTGTGATTTGTGACCTGTTGCCTCAAGAAAAGGGCAACCAGTGAAGAACAAACACCACATTTAATTTCCCTTTTGCACCTTAACTATTTGCACATCGTTACAACACTGTATATAGACATAATATGACATTTGAAATGTCTTTATTCTTTTGGAACTTCTGTGAGTGTAATGTTTACTGTTATTTTTATTATTTATTTCACTTTTGTTTATTATCTATTTCACTTGCTTTGGCAATGTCAACATATGTTTCCCATGCCAATAAAGTCCTTTGAATTGAATTGGAGAGAGAGAGAGAGGGAGAGAGGGAGAGGGGGAGAGAGGGAGAGGGGGAGAGAGGGAGAGAGGGAGAGAGTTAACTCCCTGGTTTACCCTTCATTACTTTCTTATATTAAAGGAACAGGTAATCCCAAGTACCGTAGCCTCTAAATCTCAGCCCTGCCACCCTCAGCTTTAGTTACAGCTCTCCTGATGGGAGTTTTCAAGTGCAGGTTAAGACATTCTGTTACATTTTGTGGGCATTATCGATACCACACTGTACATAGCCATAATATTAGAAATGTCTTTATATTTTGAAACTTTTCTAAGTGTGATGTTTACTGTTAATTTATGATTGTTTATTTCACTTTTGTTTATTGTCTATTTCACTTGCTTTGGCAAAGTAAACATATGTTTCCCATGCCAATAAAGTCCTTTGAATTGAATTGAGAGAGAGATAGAGAGAGATAGAGAGAGAGATAGAGAGAAGGTTATTTTTAAATGTCAAAGCTGAGAGGGTGTTTGTGGGTAGTACTTAGATGAGGCTAGTTGTGCCTGAGGCAGTAAAAAAACAAGCTAACTGAATAACAGCAGCCAGTGGAGAGAGAGGAGGGTAGTGGAGGGGTTGAGAGGAGAGGAAAGGAGGGGAGAGAATATGAGAGAAGAGAGGAGGGGAGGGGAGGAGAGCTGATAGGAGAGGGGAGAGCTAAGGAAAAGGGGAGAGGAGTGATGACAGGAGAGGAGAGGACTTTGGGGCTTGGTTTAACCTAACATAGCAGGCATAAAAGAAAATGGAGTTCCCACATCCTGTTGAAGTGGGATAAGAAGCTACCTAGAACATTAGCTAAGATTCTCATTAAGTTCTAGTGAGCGTTTCATCTGACATGAGGATGACAACATCCCCCCAAAAACATTTAGAGAATGTTTTTGATAACAAAATGTTTTAAAGCTGCAATATGTAACCTTTTTTTGGGGCGACCCGACCAAATTCACATAGAAAAGTGTGTTATAGATCTGTCATTCTCATTGAAAGCAAGTCTAAGAAGCGGTAGATCTGTTCTACTGTGCGCTATTTCTATGCTCCCAGTTTTTACGTTTTTTAAAAAAACTTTCGGTTTTGTACACCATCTTCAAACAGCTGAAAATGTATTTCACAGCGGTTTAGATCGTACAATGATTCTCTACACTACATTTGCTTGTTTTGTCACATAAACTGAAATTTGTCTAACTATTAGAATTTTAGCACCAGCTCAAATATTCTTGTAATTATCTCTTAACATTCACTCAAATGTTGTGCACAGCATCTGTAACAACCACCACAGAACGTTCCTCAAACGTTCTCATTAGGTTTCCAGGTAATGTAATAACACAATGTTTTTCCCAGAAAACCAAAACTAGTTCTTTGAAAGTTCCCCAGAAGATTCGTTCGGTCGCGGCAAACGTTCTTAGAACACAAAAATAATGTCCACTCCTGGTGATGATTTTAGAATGTTAGTATAAAACATTCACCTGACGTTTCCAGAAACATTCCGATAACACATTTAATCTGTTTCCAGAAACATTCCTAGAACTCATTTAATCTGTTTCCAGAAACATTCCTAGAACACATTTAATCTGTTTCCAGAAACATTCCTAGAACACATTTAATCTGTTTCCAGAAACATTCCTAGAACTCATTTAATCTGTTTCCAGAAACATTCCTAGAACACATTTAATCTGTTTCCAGAAACATTCCTAGAACACATTTAATCTGTTTCCAGAAACATTCCTAGAACACATTTAATCTGTTTCCAGGAACATTCCGATAACAACATTAATCTGTTTCCAGGAACATTCCGATAACAACATTAATCTGTTTCCAGGAACATTCCGATAACAACATTTAATCTGTTTCCAGAAACATTCCTATAACACATTTCATCTGTTTCCAGAATGTTTCATTAAGTTGTGGGAATAGTCTGGTGGAAATATTGTTTGGACATCACAAAAGAAACGCTCCCAAAACACACAAACTGTCCACTTGTGCGGATGTGTTGACAGTTTAGTTAGAGCTTTATTTGTGTATTCATATGCTTCTTAAATACAGACTCAGAACCTTCAAACACGGATCCACCTGTACCAGAAAACCCGAGACCCGATCCGGAACCTGAGCGGGTCCGGATCCAGAATTCTAAATAGTGTCACGGGTCTGGGGTATAAGTCATTTTAACTGACTTGTCCGGGTTGACCCGTATAGTAGAGAGAGTTACAGCTAGAGCGAGAGACTGTACGCAATATGCTGAGAGAGGCTGGACTGAGGGCTTGTAGACCTGTTGTAAGGCAGGTCCTCACTAGGCATCACTGGCAACAACGTCGCCTATGGGCACAAACCCACCGTTGCTGGACCAGACAGGACTGGCAAAAAGTGCTCTTCACTGACGAGTCACGGTTTTGTCTCACCAGTGGTGATGGTCGGATTCGCGTTTATCGTCAAAGGAATGAGCATTACACCGAGGCCTGTACTCTGGAGCGGGTCCGTCATGGTCTGGGGCGGTGTGTCACAGCATCATCGGACTGAGCTTGTTGTCATTGCAGGCAGTCTCAACGCTGTGCGTTACAGGGAAGACATCCTCCTCCCTCATGTGGTACCCTTCCCGCAGGCTCATCCTGACATGACCCTCCAGCATGGCAATGCCACCAGCCATACTGCTCGTTCTGTGCGTGATTTCCTGCAAGACAGGAATGTCAGTGTTCTGCCATGGCCAGCGAAGAGCCTGGATCTCAATCCCATTGAGCACGTCTGAGACCTGTTGGATCAGAGGGTGAGGGCTAGGGCCATTCCCCCCAGAAATCTCCGGGAACTTGCAGGTGCCTTTGCGGAAGAGTGTGGTAGCATCTCACAGCAAGAACTGGCAAGTCTGGTGCTGTCCATGAGGAGGAGATGCACTGCAGTACTTAATGCAGCTGGTGGCCACACCAGATGTTACTTTTGATTGTGTTACTTTTGTGTTACCAGTGTTACTTTTGATTTTGACCCCCCCTTTGTTCAGGGACACATTATTCAATTTCTGTTAGTCACATGTCTGTGGAACTTGTTCAGTTTATGTGTCAGTTGTTGAATCTTGTTTAAGTTCATACAAATATGTTAAGTTTTCTGAAAATAAATGCAGTTGACAGTGAGAGGATGTTTACTTGACCTATGTGAACCACACTCAAGAGTTGTTTTTCTCCCCTTTCTTCAGAATAAGTGAAATACATGATTGTCTCGTTGTTGAATGTAAAGAGTTTGAGAAGAATGATTCCTAAAATACGGAATGCAAGAGAGGAGAGAGTTGATCTGAGAATTATTTTAAGAATTTGCTCAGAAATCCGTTGGTTCAAGGGGATTTACCACACTGCATAGATTTCATTGTGAACACAGTCTCTTCTACAGAGAACTGCTCTTCTAATTCAGCAGCTGTCTCAGGTTCAACTGTAGGAATATCTAAGTTCTCAAAGAAGGTGTGGAGTAAGGTAGCATTACCAGCGGATTACGAAGTGTATAATTCTGAGTAAAAGTTATGAAAGCATGAACTGACCTCTAAATGATCCATACATTTGTTACCCAGCTCGTCAGTTATCTCAGGTATGGTTTGATGTGAGGTTCTCTGACGCAGCCGGAGTACTACCATGTTCCCTGATTTCTCTCCATGTTCATCATTTTTGTATCGAGATTTTCTAATTCGATTTTCAGCTTGTCGAGTTGAAAGAAGATCAAACTCTGTCTGATGTGTCAAACGTTGTTTTATTAAATCTACGTATGAAGAGTGTGAATATGTCATATCCAAATCCAGGATTTTATTTGTAAATTCCCCTAGGCGTTGAATATTGCAGTTCCTTAATCTTGCGCTGTAGGAAATCATTTGGCCCCTTAGATAAGCCTTCATTGATTCCCACACTGTTGGAGGAGACATTCCAGGGGTTTGACTAAACTCGAGAAACAGCTCAATCTGAGGTTATATAAAAGCAACAATGGTTTCTTCTGATAGCAGTAGTGAGTTAAAACACCAAGGGTCTCTTCTGATAGCAGTAGTGAGTTAAGACACCAAGGGTCTCTTCTGATAGCAGTAGTGAGTTAAGACACCAAGGGTTTCTTCTGATAGCAGTAGTGAGTTAAGACACCAAGGGTTTCTGCTGATAGCAGTAGTGAGTTAAGACACCAAGGGTCTCTTCTGATAGCAGTAGTGAGTTAAAACACCAAGGGTTTCTTCTGATAGCAGTAGTGAGTTAAACCACCAAAGGTTTCTTCTGATAGCAGTAGTGAGTTAAACCACCAAAGGTTTCTTCTGTTAGCAGTAGTGAGTTAAACCACCAAGGGTTTCTTCTGATAGCAGTAGTGAGTTAAGACACCAAGGGTTTCTTCTGATAGCAGTAGTGAGTTAAGACACCAAGGGTTTCTTCTGATAGCAGTAGTGAGTTAAGACACCAAGGGTTTCTTCTGATAGCAGTAGTGAGTTAAACCACCAAGGGTCTCTTCTGATAGCAGTAGTGAGTTAAGACACCAAGGGTTTCTTCTGATAGCAGTAGTGAGTTAAGACACCAAGGGTTTCTTCTGATAGCAGTAGTGAGTTAAACCACCAAGGGTTTCTTCTGATAGCAGTAGTGAGTTAAAACACCAAGGGTCTCTTCTGATAGCAGTAGTGAGTTAAGACACCAAGGGTCTCTTCTGATAGCAGTAGTGAGTTAAGACACCAAGGGTTTCTTCTGATAGCAGTAGTGAGTTAAACCACCAAGGGTTTTTTCTGATAGCAGTAGTGAGTTAAGACACCAAGGGTTTTTTCTGATAGCAGTAGTGAGTTAAGACACCAAGGGTTTCTTCTGATAGCAGTAGTGAGTTAAACCACCAAGGGTTTCTGCTGATAGCAGTAGTGAGTTAAAACACCAAGGGTCTCTTCTGATAGCAGTAGTGAGTTGACACCAAGGGTCTCTTCTGATAGCAGTAGTGAGTTAAGACACCAAGGGTTTCTTCTGATAGCAGTAGTGAGTTAAAACACCAAGGGTTTCTTCTGATAGCAGTAGTGAGTTAAGACA
>NC_092109.1:37747612-37752612 GCF_045679555.1 Salvelinus alpinus | reverse complement strand
ACACACACACACACACACACACTGCATTGACCACTCACACACACACACACATTCTTGAACACACACACACACACATCCTTGAACACACACACACATCCTTGAACACACACACTCACACTCATACACATGAATTAATAGAAGTCACACAGCCCTGAACACACTGCATGCCACACTCAGATGAAAAGGAGTGTGTGATACGTTACGTCTGTATTCCAACCACAGATGTGTGGACCTGGATTTAAGGTTGTGTTGATGTTTTCTGTGTGTAGATGGAATTAATGTTTTATTAATGTTGTATTAACATTGCTTTAACGTTGTTTTAACGTTGTTTTGATGTTGTTTTTATGTTGTTTTTATGTTGTATTGACATTCTATTAATGTTGTTTTAACATTGTATTGATGTTGTTTTGGCGTTGTTTTGATGTTGGATTAACATTGCTTTAACGTTGTTTTAACGTTGTTTTGACGTTGTATTGACATTGTATTAATGTTGTTTTAACGTTGTATTGACGTTGTATTAACATTGTTTTAATGTTGTCTGTGTGCAGATGGACCGAGGCCGTCCCAGAAGGAGATCATCTCTCTCAGAGCCTTCATGCTGCTGTTCCTCAAACAACTCATACTCAAGGTAACAATGTTTTACATACTGCATACTACATACTGCATACTACATACTGCATACTACATACTGCATACTACATACTGCATGCTACATACTGCATACTACATTCTGCATACTCATACTACATACTGCATACAACATACTGCATGCTGCATACTACATACTGCATTCTGCATACTGCATACTGCATACTACATACAGCATACTACATACAGCATACTGCATACTACATACAGCATACTACATACTGCATACTACATACTGCATGCTGCATATTACATACTGCATACTACATTCTGCATACTACATACTGCATACTACATACAGCATACTGCATACTACATTCTGCATACTACATACATTATTCTACATACTGCATACTGCATACTGCATTCTGCATACTACATACTACATACAACATACTGCATACTACATTCTGCATACTACATACAGCATACTACATACAGCATACTACATACTGCATACTACATACTACATACAGCATACTACATACTGCATACTGCATTCTGCATACTACATACTACATACAACATACTACATACTGCATACTACATTCTGCATACTACATACAGCATACTACATACTGCACTGCATACTACATACAACATACTGCATACTACATTCTGCATACTACATACTGCATACTACATACTACATGCATACTGCATACTGCATACTACATACTGCATACTACATACTGCATACTACATACTGCATACTGCATACTACATACTGCATACTGCATACTACATAGTACATACTACATACTACATACAGCATACTACATACTACATTCATACTTCGTACAGTAGTTCCTCAAACAACTCATACTCAAGGTACTGAACTTCATACTACACTGAGTGTACAAAACATTAAGGACACCTGCTCTTCACCTGGATCCCTTATTGATGATCCCTTATCGATGTCACTTGTTGAATCCACTTCAGTCAGTGTAGATGAAGAGGAGGAGACGGGTTAAAGAAGGATTTTAAAGCCTTGAGACAGTTGAGACATGGATTGTGTATGTGTGCCATTCAAAGGGTGAATGTGCAAGACAAAATATTGAAGTGTCTTTGAACGGGGTATGTTAGTAGGTGCCAGGCACACATATTTGTATCAAGAACGGCAATGCTGCTGGGTTTTTCACACTCAACAGTTTCCCATGTGTATCAAGAATTGTCCACTACCCAAAGACATCCAGCCAACTTGACACAACTGTGGGAAGCATTGGAGTCAACATGGGCCAGCATCCCTGTGGAACGCTTTCGACACCTGGTAGAGTCCATGCCCCGATGGATTGAGGCTGTTCTGAGGGCAGAAGGGGAGAGTGCAACTTAATAGTAGGAAGGTGTTCTTAATGTTTTGTACACCCAGTGTATATACTACACACATAAAACATACTACATACTTAAGTACAGTATACTGTTCCGTAACGACTCATACTCAACGTATCGTTACTGAAATACATACCGCATTCTGAAATGATTATATAACTTTTATTTATAGAGATCAGTAAGTTAAGAAGAAATACTTATTCAGAGAGATGACCTCTCAAGATGCCAGTGTATTATCAAATAAATGACAAAACAGAGACAACAATACAGGACAGAAACGTGTAGTAAACATATTACACATGTAGTAAATGTGTAGTAAATGTGTAGTAAATGTGTATTACACGTGTATTAAATGTGTAGTAAACGTGTAGTAAACGTATCATATGATAATGAGTGGATCTGCCTGAACATGAGGTGATTGTCTTTTCCCCTCACTCCTGTTTCCTCTCACTCCTGTTTCCTCTCACTCCTGTTTCCTCTCACTCCTGTTTCCTCTCACTCCTGTTTCCTCTCACTCCACGTTCCTCTCACTCCTGTTCCCTCTCACTCCTGTTCCCTCTCACTCCTCTCTCCTCTCACTCCTGTTTCCTCTCACTCCTGTTTCCTCTCACTCCACGTTCCTCTCACTCCTGTTCCCTCTCACTCCTGTTCCCTCTCACTCCTGTTTCCTCTCACTCCTGTTCCCTCTCACTCCTGTTTCCTCTCACTCCTGTTTCCTCTCACTCCTGTTCCCTCTCACTCCTGTTCCCTCTCACTCCTGTTTCCTCTCACTCCTGTTTCCTCTCACTCCACGTTCCTTTCACTCCTGTTCCCTCTCACTCCTGTTCCCTCTCACTCCTGTTCCCTCTCACGCCTGTTTCATCTCACTCCTCTTTCCTCTCACGCCTGTTTCCTCTCACTCCTGTTTCATCTCACTCCTCTTTCCTCTCACTCCTGTTTCATCTCACTCCTGTTTCATCTCACTCCTGTTTCCTATCACGCCTGTTTCCTCTCACTCCTCTTTCCTCTCACTCCTGTTTCCTTTCACTCCTGTTTCATCTCACTCCTGTTTCATCTCACTCCTGTTTCCTCTCACGCCTGTTTCCTCTCACTCCTCTTTCCTCTCACTCCTGTTTCCTTTCACTCCTGTTTCATCTCACTCCTGTTTCATCTCACTCCTCTTTCCTCTCACTCCTGTTTCCTCTCACTCCTCTTTCCTCTCACTCCTGTTTCATCTCACTCCTGTTTCATCTCACTCCTGTTTCCTCTCACGCCTGTTTCCTCTCACTCCTCTTTCCTCTCACTCCTGTTTCCTTTCACTCCTGTTTCATCTCACTCCTGTTTCATCTCACTCCTGTTTCCTCTCACGCCTGTTTCCTCTCACTCCTCTTTCCTCTCACTCCTGTTTCCTTTCACTCCTGTTTCATCTCACTCCTGTTTCATCTCACTCCTCTTTCCTCTCACTCCTGTTTCCTCTCACTCCTCTTTCCTCTCACTCCTGTTTCATCTCACTCCTGTTTCATCTCACTCCTGTTTCCTCTCACGCCTGTTTCCTCTCACTCCTCTTTCCTCTCACTCCTGTTTCCTCTCACTCCTGTTTCCTCTCAGTCCTGTTTCCTCTCACTCCTGTTTCCTCTCAGTCCTGTTTCCTCTCACTCCTCTTTCCTCTCACTCCTGTTTCCTCTCACTCCTGTTTCCTTTCACTCCTGTTTCCTTTCACTCCTGTTTCCTCTCAGTCCTGTTTCCTCTCACGCCTGTTTCCCTTCACTCCTGTTTCCTTTCACTCCTGTTTCCTCTCACTCCTCTTTCCTCTCACTCCTCTTTCCTCTCACGCCTGTTTCCTTTCACTCCTGTTTCCTCTCATTCCTGTTTCCTCTCACTCCTCTTTCCTCTCACTCCTGTTTCATCTCACTCCTGTTTCCTCTCACTCCTCTTTCCTCTCACTCCTGTTTCCTTTCACTCCTGTTTCCTCTCACTCCTGTTTCCTTTCACTCCTCTTTCCTCTCACGCCTGTTTTCTCTCACTCCTGTTTCATCTCACTCCTGTTTCCTCTCACTCCTCTTTCCTCTCACTCCTGTTTCCTTTCACTCCTCTTTCCTCTCACTCCTCTTTCCTCTCACTCCTGTTTCCTTTCACTCCTCTTTCCTCTCACGCCTGTTTCCTCTCACTCCTCTTTCCTCTCACTCCTGTTTCCTCTCACTCCTCTTTCCTCTCATTCCTGTTTCCTCTCACTCCTCTTTCCTCTCACTCCTGTTTCCTTTCACTCCTGTTTCCTTTCACTCCTCTTTCCTCTCACTCCTGTTTCCTCTCACTCCTGTTTCCTTTCACTCCTCTTCCCTCTCACTCCTGTTTCCTCTCACTCCTGTTTCCTCTCACTCCTGTTTCCTCTCACTCCTCTTTCCTCTCACTCATCTTTCCTCTCACTCCTCTTTCCTCTCACTCCTCTTTCCTCTCACTCCTGTTTCCCCTCACTCCACGTTCCTCTCACTCCTGTTTCATCTCACCTAGAGTTGCAAAATTCCGGGAACTTTCAATAAATTCCCTGCTTTTCCAGAAATCATGGTTAGAGGATTTCCTGCTTATTCCATCCTGATTCCAGGAATACTCCAACTGGAGTTTATTGAATGTTCCCAGAAATGTGCAACCCTCCTCTCACGGATACTTTCATTTAGCAGACTATCTTATCTAGAACAACTTACTGTAGTGTGAGTGCATACATTTTCATTCTGGTTCCCCGTGGGAATCAAACCCACAACCCTGGGATTGTAATCGCCGCGCTCCTCCGGCTGACCTGCGCTCCACCGGCTGACCCGCGCTCCTCCGGCTGACCCGCGCTCCTCCGGCTGACCCGCGCTCCTCCGGCTGACCCGCGCTCCTCCGGCTGACCGGCGCTCCTCCGGCTGACCTGCGCTCCACCGGCTGACCCGGGCTCCACCGGCTGACCCGCGCTCCTCCGGCTGACCCGCGCTCCACCGGCTGACCCGCGCTCCTCCGGCTGACCCGCGCTCCACCGGCTGACCCGCGCTCCTCCGGCTGACCCGCGC
>NC_092109.1:37735112-37742612 GCF_045679555.1 Salvelinus alpinus | reverse complement strand
TTCACAGATGAAAGCAGGTTCACACTGAGCACATGAGCACATGTGACAGACGTGACAGAGTCTGGACACGTGGAGAACGTTCTGCTGCCTGCAACATCCTCCAGCATGACCGGTTTGGCGGTGGTTCAGTCATGGTGTGGGGTGGCATTTCTTTGGGGGACCGCACAGCCCTCCATGTGCTCGCCAGAGGTAGCCTGACCGCCACCTCATCAGGAGCATGCCCAGGCGTTGTAGGGAGGTCATACAGGCACGTGGTGGCCACACACACTACTGAGCCTCATTTTGACATTACATCAAAGTTGGATCAGCCTGTAGTGTGGTTTTCCACTTTAATTTTGAGTGTGACTCCAAATCCAGACCTCCATGGGTTGATAAATTTGATTTCCATTGATAATTTTTGTGTGATTTTGTTGTCAGCACATTCAACTATGTAAAGAAAAAAGTAATTAATGAGAATATTTCATTCATTCAGATCTAGGATGTGTTATTTTAGTGTTCCCTTTATTTTTTTGAGCAGTGTATATATATTTTGTTGTAAATATACAGTACCAGTCAAAAGTTTTAGAACACCTGTCACGTCTGCTCCCGTTCTTCCCTGCCCCTGGCGCCAGGCTGCCCTGCATCACGCACACCTGTCATCCATCACGCACACCTGCCTTCCCTCGTCACCCGCATCAGCGATATTGGGCTCTACTGGACTCACTCATCTGTTTATTACCTCGCCTATATTTGTCAGTTCCCTGCTGATGCATTCATTGTTTTTTGTCTTTGTTTCTCGTTTGCTGACGCTGTTCCTGTCTCGTTCCACGTCCGTTCTACATTAAATGTCTGACTCCCCGTACCTGCTTCGTCTCTCAAGCGTCAACTCATGTGACAACACCTACTCATTCCAGGGTTATTCTTTATTTGTATTATGTTCTACATTGTAGAATAATAGTGAAGACATCAACGCTATGAAATAACACATATGGAATCATGTAGTAACCAAAATAGTGTTAACTCAAAAAAACATTTTTGATTTTATATTATTCAAAGTTGCCACCCTTTGCCTTGATGACAGCTTTGCACACTATTGGATATATTACCCAAATAAGTGACCCAACTGGCTGGGTCAAAAATAACCCAACATGTATTCTGTCCACTATTTACCCTGAGCTGGGTGGTTTTTAAGCAACAGGTGTAGGAGCTCAGTGTATAGGCCTGGAGAGTGTGTGTGTGGGTTGAGTTCATGTGACCCTGGCGGAATAACCGTTGTGACTGAGCGTTCTCCCTGTGAGGTGTAGCCCTGATCAGGAGCAAAGCATTCTGGGAAGGTTGTGACTGAGCGTTCTCCCTGTGAGGTGTAGCCCTGATCAGGAGCAAAGCATTCTGGGAAGGTTGTGACTGAGCGTTCTCCCTGTGAGGTGTAGCCCTGATCAGGAGCAAAGCATTCTGGGAAGGTTGTGACTGAGCGTTCTCCCTGTGAGGTGTAGCCCTGATCAGGAGCAAAGCATTCTGGGAAGGTTGTGACTGAGCGTTCTCCCTGTGAGGTGTAGCCCTGATCAGGAGCAAAGCATTCTGGGAAGGTTGTGACTGAGCGTTCTTCCTGTGAGGTATAGCCCTGATCAGGAGCAAAGCATTCTGGGAGGGTTGAGACTGAGCGTTCTTCCTGTGAGGTATAGCCTTGATCAGGAGCAAAGCATTCTGGGAGAGTTATTTATTACTTCTGACGTCCACACTCCTATAGCACGATAACAGACCTGAGACCTGTGGGTGTGTGTGTATGTGTGTGTGTGTGTGTGGGTGGGTGGGTGGTTGGGTGGGGGGGATAAAGAGTGAGAGAGGGAGAGAGATATTGTCCTGTTTATGAGCAAGCGATTGAGAGATTTTCCTCAGAACACATTATATGAGAACCCACCACCTGAGGCCAGTGCTATAAAGAGATAGGTCACCCTGAATATTACATCACACATGTAACATCGGAGAGACAGCTGTCCTCACTGTTGGAGAGCCAGACACCACTAGTCGCTACCATTAGCAGTGACTCAATCAATCAATCCAAATGTATTTATAAAGCCATTTATTACGTTAGCAGTGGTCACAAAGTGTTTCTACAGAAACCCAACCTGGAACCCAAAGAGCAAGCGGAAGCACAGGACTGCTGGCTGAGGAAACACAGCTAAACCTGTGGATGGATGTCATTCTAGTCACTATAATACAGAGGAACTGTGCTGTCTCCAGTCTGAATGAGATTAGAGCAGAGATCTGTCTCCAGTCTGAATGAGAGCAGAGATCTGTCTCCAGTCTGAATGAGAGGAGAGATCTGTCTCCAGTCTGAATGAGAGCAGAGGAGAGATCTGTCTCCAGTCTGAATGAGAGGAGAGGAGAGATCTGTCTCCAGTCTGAATGAGAGGAGAGATCTGTCTCCAGTCTGAATGAGAGGAGAGATCTGTCTCCAGTCTGAATGAGAGCAGAGATCTGTCTCCAGTCTGAATGAGAGGAGAGATCTGTCTCCAGTCTGAATGAGAGCAGAGATCTGTCTCCAGTCTGAATGAGAGGAGAGATCTGTCTCCAGTCTGAATGAGAGCAGAGATCTGTCTCCAGTCTGAATGAGAGGAGAGATCTGTCTCCAGTCTGAATGAGAGGAGAGATCTGTCTCCAGTCTGAATGAGAGCAGAGATCTGTCTCCAGTCTGAATGAGAGGAGAGATCTGTCTCCAGTCTGAATGAGAGGAGAGATCTGTCTCCAGTCTGAATGAGAGGAGAGATCTGTCTCCAGTCTGAATGAGAGGAGAGATCTGTCTCCAGTCTGAATGAGAGGAGAGATCTGTCTCCAGTCTGAATGAGAGGAGAGATCTGTCTCCAGTCTGAATGAGAGCAGAGATCTGTCTCCAGTCTGAATGAGAGGAGAGATCTGTCTCCAGTCTGAATGAGAGCAGAGATCTGTCTCCAGTCTGAATGAGAGGAGAGATCTGTCTCCAGTCTGAATGAGAGGAGATATCTGTCTCCAGTCTGAATGAGAGGAGATATCTGTCTCCAGTCTGAATGAGAGGAGAGGAGAGATCTGTCTCCAGTCTGAATGAGAGGAGAGATCTGTCTCCAGTCTGAATGAGAGGAGAGATCTGTCTCCAGTCTGAATGAGAGCAGAGATCTGTCTCCAGTCTGAAGGAGAGCAGAGATCTGTCTCCAGTCTGAATGAGAGGAGAGATCTGTCTCCAGTCTGAATGAGAGCAGAGATCTGTCTCCAGTCTGAAGGAGAGCAGAGATCTGTCTCCAGTCTGAATGAGAGCAGAGATCTGTCTCCAGTCTGAATGAGAGGAGAGATCTGTCTCCAGTCTGAATGAGAGGAAATATCTGTCTCCAGTCTGAATGAGAGGAGCGATCTGTCTCCAGTCTGAATGAGAGCAGAGATCTGTCTCCAGTCTGAATGAGAGCAGATATCTGTCTCCAGTCTGAATGAGAGCAGAGATCTGTCTCCAGTCTGAATGAGAGCAGAGATCTGTCTCCAGTCTGAATGAGAGGAGAGATCTGTCTCCAGTCTGAATGAGAGCAGAGATCTGTCTCCAGTCTGAATGAGAGCAGATATCTGTCTCCAGTCTGAATGAGAGCAGAGATCTGTCTCCAGTCTGAATGAGAGGAGAGATCTGTCTCCAGTCTGAATGAGAGGAGAGATCTGTATCCAGTCTGAATGAGAGCAGATATCTGTCTCCAGTCTGAATGAGAGAAGAGATCTGTCTCCAGTCTGAATGAGAGGAGAGATCTGTATCCAGTCTGAATGAGAGCAGATATCTGTCTCCAGTCTGAATGAGAGCAGAGATCTGTCTCCAGTCTGAATGAGAGCAGAGATCTGTCTCCAGTCTGAATGAGAGGAGAGATCTGTCTCCAGTCTGAATGAGAGGAGAGATCTGTCTCCAGTCTGAATGAGAGCAGAGATCTGTCTCCAGTCTGAATGAGAGGAGAGATCTGTCTCCAGTCTGAATGAGAGGAGAGATCTGTCTCCAGTCTGAATGAGAGCAGAGATCTGTCTCCAGTCTGAATGAGAGGAGAGATCTGTCTCCAGTCTGAATGAGAGCAGAGATCGGTCTCTTGTCTGAATGAGAGGAGAGATCTGTCTCCAGTCTGAATGAGAGCAGAGATCTGTCTCCAGTCTGAATGAGAGGAGAGATCTGTCTCCAGTCTGAATGAGAGGAGAGATCTGTCTCCAGTCTGAATGAGAGGAGAGATCTGTCTCCAGTCTGAATGAGAGGAGAGATCTGTCTCCAGTCTGAATGAGAGCAGAGATCTGTCTCCAGTCTGAATGAGAGGAGAGATCTGTCTCCAGTCTGAAGGAGAGCAGAGATCTGTCTCCAGTCTGAAGGAGAGCAGAGATCTGTCTCCAGTCTGAATGAGAGCAGAGATCTGTCTCCAGTCTGAATGAGAGGAGAGATCTGTCTCCAGTCTGAATGAGAGCAGAGATCTGTCTCCAGTCTGAATGAGAGGAGAGATCTGTCTCCAGTCTGAAGGAGAGCAGAGATCTGTCTCCAGTCTGAATGAGAGGAGAGATCTGTCTCCAGTCTGAATGAGAGCAGATATCTGTCTCCAGTCTGAATGAGAGCAGAGATCTGTCTCCAGTCTGAATGAGAGCAGAGATCTGTCTCCAGTCTGAATGAGAGGAGAGATCCGTCTCCAGTCTGAATGAGAGGAGAGATCTGTCTCCAGTCTGAAGGAGAGGAGATATCTGTCTCCAGTCTGAATGAGAGGAGAGGAGAGATCTGTCTCCAGTCTGAATGAGAGGAGAGATCTGTCTCCAGTCTGAATGAGAGGAGAGATCTGTCTCCAGTCTGAATGAGAGCAGAGATCTGTCTCCAGTCTGAAGGAGAGCAGAGATCTGTCTCCAGTCTGAATGAGAGGAGAGATCTGTCTCCAGTCTGAATGAGAGCAGAGATCTGTCTCCAGTCTGAAGGAGAGCAGAGATCTGTCTCCAGTCTGAATGAGAGCAGAGATCTGTCTCCAGTCTGAATGAGAGGAGAGATCTGTCTCCAGTCTGAATGAGAGGAAAGATCTGTCTCCAGTCTGAATGAGAGGAGAGATCTGTCTCCAGTCTGAATGAGAGCAGAGATCTGTCTCCAGTCTGAATGAGAGCAGATATCTGTCTCCAGTCTGAATGAGAGCAGAGATCTGTCTCCAGTCTGAATGAGAGCAGAGATCTGTCTCCAGTCTGAATGAGAGGAGAGATCTGTCTCCAGTCTGAATGAGAGCAGAGATCTGTTTCCAGTCTGAATGAGAGCAGATATCTGTCTCCAGTCTGAATGAGAGCAGAGATCTGTCTCCAGTCTGAATGAGAGCAGAGATCTGTCTCCAGTCTGAATGAGAGGAGAGATCTGTCTCCAGTCTGAATGAGAGGAGAGATCTGTCTCCAGTCTGAATGAGAGGAGAGATCTGTCTCCAGTCTGAATGAGAGGAGAGATCTGTCTCCAGTCTGAATGAGAGGAGAGATCTGTCTCCAGTCTGAATGAGAGGAGAGATCTGTCTCCAGTCTGAATGAGAGCAGAGATCTGTCTCCAGTCTGAATGAGAGGAGAGATCTGTCTCCAGTCTGAATGAGAGCAGAGATCTGTCTCCAGTCTGAATGAGAGGAGAGATCTGTCTCCAGTCTGAATGAGAGGAGATATCTGTCTCCAGTCTGAATGAGAGGAGATATCTGTCTCCAGTCTGAATGAGAGGAGAGGAGAGATCTGTCTCCAGTCTGAATGAGAGGAGAGATCTGTCTCCAGTCTGAATGAGAGGAGAGATCTGTCTCCAGTCTGAATGAGAGCAGAGATCTGTCTCCAGTCTGAAGGAGAGCAGAGATCTGTCTCCAGTCTGAATGAGAGGAGAGATCTGTCTCCAGTCTGAATGAGAGCAGAGATCTGTCTCCAGTCTGAAGGAGAGCAGAGATCTGTCTCCAGTCTGAATGAGAGCAGAGATCTGTCTCCAGTCTGAATGAGAGGAGAGATCTGTCTCCAGTCTGAATGAGAGGAAATATCTGTCTCCAGTCTGAATGAGAGGAGCGATCTGTCTCCAGTCTGAATGAGAGCAGAGATCTGTCTCCAGTCTGAATGAGAGCAGATATCTGTCTCCAGTCTGAATGAGAGCAGAGATCTGTCTCCAGTCTGAATGAGAGCAGAGATCTGTCTCCAGTCTGAATGAGAGGAGAGATCTGTCTCCAGTCTGAATGAGAGCAGAGATCTGTCTCCAGTCTGAATGAGAGCAGATATCTGTCTCCAGTCTGAATGAGAGCAGAGATCTGTCTCCAGTCTGAATGAGAGGAGAGATCTGTCTCCAGTCTGAATGAGAGGAGAGATCTGTATCCAGTCTGAATGAGAGCAGATATCTGTCTCCAGTCTGAATGAGAGAAGAGATCTGTCTCCAGTCTGAATGAGAGGAGAGATCTGTATCCAGTCTGAATGAGAGCAGATATCTGTCTCCAGTCTGAATGAGAGCAGAGATCTGTCTCCAGTCTGAATGAGAGGAGAGATCTGTCTCCAGTCTGAATGAGAGGAGAGATCTGTCTCCAGTCTGAATGAGAGCAGAGATCTGTCTCCAGTCTGAATGAGAGGAGAGATCTGTCTCCAGTCTGAATGAGAGGAGAGATCTGTCTCCAGTCTGAATGAGAGCAGAGATCTGTCTCCAGTCTGAATGAGAGGAGAGATCTGTCTCCAGTCTGAATGAGAGCAGAGATCGGTCTCTTGTCTGAATGAGAGGAGAGATCTGTCTCCAGTCTGAATGAGAGCAGAGATCTGTCTCCAGTCTGAATGAGAGGAGAGATCTGTCTCCAGTCTGAATGAGAGGAGAGATCTGTCTCCAGTCTGAATGAGAGGAGAGATCTGTCTCCAGTCTGAATGAGAGGAGAGATCTGTCTCCAGTCTGAATGAGAGCAGAGATCTGTCTCCAGTCTGAATGAGAGGAGAGATCTGTCTCCAGTCTGAAGGAGAGCAGAGATCTGTCTCCAGTCTGAAGGAGAGCAGAGATCTGTCTCCAGTCTGAATGAGAGCAGAGATCTGTCTCCAGTCTGAATGAGAGGAGAGATCTGTCTCCAGTCTGAATGAGAGCAGAGATCTGTCTCCAGTCTGAATGAGAGGAGAGATCTGTCTCCAGTCTGAAGGAGAGCAGAGATCTGTCTCCAGTCTGAATGAGAGGAGAGATCTGTCTCCAGTCTGAATGAGAGCAGATATCTGTCTCCAGTCTGAATGAGAGCAGAGATCTGTCTCCAGTCTGAATGAGAGCAGAGATCTGTCTCCAGTCTGAATGAGAGGAGAGATCCGTCTCCAGTCTGAATGAGAGGAGAGATCTGTCTCCAGTCTGAAGGAGAGGAGATATCTGTCTCCAGTCTGAATGAGAGGAGAGGAGAGATCTGTCTCCAGTCTGAATGAGAGGAGAGATCTGTCTCCAGTCTGAATGAGAGGAGAGATCTGTCTCCAGTCTGAATGAGAGCAGAGATCTGTCTCCAGTCTGAAGGAGAGCAGAGATCTGTCTCCAGTCTGAATGAGAGGAGAGATCTGTCT
>NC_092109.1:37690112-37730112 GCF_045679555.1 Salvelinus alpinus | reverse complement strand
CACACACACACACACACACACACACACACACACACACACACTGAGATATTAACGACATCATCAATCTAGTGTTACATCAACCCTAACAGCGTTATTGATCCCAGTATGAATATGATTGATGATGTGTTGTCTGTCTCTAGGTGTCTGTTACAGTGTTCAGTGTGGCAGGACTGGATGTTCAGTCTGGGCTATATCAACCCTAAGAGCCCAGAGGAGCAGAAGATAGCAGAGATGGTCTATAACATCTTCAGGATCCTGCTCTACCACGCCATCAAGTATGAGTGGGGAGGATGGAGGGTCTGGGTGGATACGTTGTCCATCGCTCACTCCAAGGTAATCACACCCTGTTGGCTGGCTGGAGTCAGGGGGGATTGTGGGTATGATTTTGTTTTTGTTAGACTATTGCAAGTGTTACACGATGTCAATCAGCCTTGTACCATTCATATAATAATAACAAGTTGATAACAAATGACGGATTAGTTATTGGTTATTGATCTCTGGTGTAGGTAACCTACCAGTTATATTAGATCACCTAACATGTTATTGATTATTAGTTATTGATCATGTCTCTCCCTCTATAAGGTAACTTACGAGTTATATTAGATCACCTAAGATGTTATTGATTATTAGTTATTGATTATGTCTCCCCATCTTTAAGGTAACCTACGAGTTATATTAGATCACCTAAGATGTTATTGATTATTAGTTATTGATCATGTCTCTCCCTCTATAAGGTAACCTACCAGTTATATTCGATCACCTAAGATGTTATTGATTATTAGTTATTGATCATGTCTCCCCCTCTGTAAGGTAACCTACCAGTTATATTAAATCACCTAACATGTTGTTGATTATTAGTTATTGATTATGTCTCCCCCTCTGTAAGGTAACCTACGAGTTATATTAGATCACCTAAGATGTTATTGATTATTAGTTATTGATTATGTCTCCCCCTCTGTAAGGTAACCTACGAGTTATATTAGATCACCTAAGATGTTATTGATTATTAGTTATTGATCATGTCTCCCCCTCTGTAAGGTAACCCACGAGTTATATTAGATCACCTAAGATGTTATTGATTATTAGTTATTGATTATGTCTCCCCCTCTGTAAGGTAACCTACGAGTTATATTAGATCACCTAAGATGTTATTGATTATTAGTTATTGATTATGTCTCCCCCTCTGTAAGGTAACCTACGAGTTATATTAGATCACCTAAGATGTTATTGATTATTAGTTATTGATTATGTCTCCCCCTCTGTAAGGTAACCTACGAGTTATATTAGATCACCTAAGATGTTATTGATTATTAGTTATTGATTATGTCTCCCCCTCTGTAAGGTGACCTACGAGTTATATTAGATCACCTAAGATGTTATTGATTATTAGTTATTGATTATGTCTCCCCATCTTTAAGGTAACCTACGAGTTATATTAGATCACCTAACATGTTATTGATTATTAGTTATTGATTATGTCTCCCCCTCTGTAAGGTAACCTACGAGTTATATTCGATCACCTAAGATGTTATTGATTATTAGTTATTGATTATGTCTCCCCCTCTGTAAGGTAACCTACGAGTTATATTGGATCACCTAAGATGTTATTGATTATTAGTTATTGATCATGTCTCCCCCTCTGTAAGGTAACCCACGAGTTATATTAGATCACCTAAGATGTTATTGATTATTAGTTATTGATCATGTCTCCCCCTCTGTAAGGTAACCTACGAGTTATATTAGATCACCTAACATGTTATTGATTATTAGTTATTGATCATGTCTCCCCCTCTGTAAGGTAACCTACGAGTTATATTAGATCACCTAACATGTTATTGATTATTAGTTATTGATTATGTCTCCCCCTCTGTAAGGTGACCTACGAGGCCCATAAGGAGTACCTGGCTAAGATGTACGAGGAGTACCAGCGACAGGAGGAGGAGAACATCAAGAAGGGGAAGAAAGGTTCTGTCTCCACCATCTCCGGCCTCTCGGCCACGCCCGCCCCCGTCGTCAACGGCAACCTGGAGATCCGCGAGCTGGACGACCACTCCCAGAGCCAGACCCCCGAGAGTGAGGCCGAGTACGGAGAGGGAGGAGCAGCTGGAGCAGGAGGGGGCTCCAGGAATCTGCTTGCTGAGGGAGGGGTCGGGTTAGGGTTGGGGGTGAAGGGACCCAACAGAGAGGCTTTGACACCTGGGGAGGAAGGTCAGGGGTCAGGCGTTAGGGTCGAAGTTCATGACCTCCTGGTGGATATCAAGGCGGAGAAGGTGGAGGCCACAGAGGTCAAACTAGATGACCTGGATCTGTCTCCAGAAGGGATGGTAGGAGGAGGAGGAGTGATGGAGGGACTGGTTGGAAGAGGAGTGATGGAGGGACTGGGAGGAGGGATAGGAGGGATAGGAGGAGGGAGGATGGAGGGATTGGGAGGAGGAGGGATAGGAGGAGGGAGGATGGAGGGATTGGGAGGAGGAGGGAGGATAGAGAACGGGCCCCTGGTGGAGGTGGACTCCCTGCTGGACAGCGCCTACAGTGCCGTGGTGCAGAAGCTGAAAGGGAACCACGGTAACCTGGCATCTAAAGATGAGACGGTGGTCACGGGGCTGGGGCTTGGCGCCATGGAGGATGATGGGAACATGGGTCCGCTCATCACCCTTGCCGACGAGAAAGACAGCGTCCCTAGCAACAACGGATTCCTCTTCAGCAAGGTAGGGGATAAAAAGGTGTATGTTTTAATAGGAATGTTCCCGTTATTTCCTGTTGTAGTAACAACATCATGATAAGGAGTCATACATACTGGCTCTATTTCCACTGTATCAAGGAGGTATCTCACTGTAGGAAGTGATGCCTCTACTGCTTCTACACTGCCTGGTTTCTTCCTTACTTCCTTATATCCTTCCTCTCTTCCTCCCTTCCTTCCTTCCTCCCTTCCACTCTTCCTCCCTTACTTCCTCCCTTCCTCTCTCACTCCCTTCCTCTCCTCCCTTCCTCACTTCCTTCCTCCCTTCCTCTCTTCCTTCCTTCCTTCCGCCCTTCCTCTCGTCCTCTCTTTCTGTCTTTCTCGTTCACATCAATATGCTTTATTGTATTCGCTTTCACAGGTCAAAATGTGTCACCTTTTTTCATAAGAAAGCACCTGAACCACTGAACCACTGAACCACTGTGTTGTTGTGGTATTTCTGGGAGACGTCATCACCTTCTCTATGTTGGACTACATGTTTAATGGTATCTTTCTCTCTTATCTCCCCCTAAGGTTGATGAGAAGCTGCTTCCAGCACTGGCCACCACAGACCCTCTGGTTCTGCCCAGCCCGGACCAGCCCAACCCCTCAGGCTCTGTCCCCGTCCACTCCTCCACCAGCGCCAGCGCCGACCTGAGTCTCTTAGCCCACATGACCTCCTGCAGGGGCTCAGACCTGAGCCAAGCCCAGGGAGGGCTCCCCGAGGTCGGGCCCTTCAAGATCCAGAGCCCCCTGGCTGACATCAGCTCCATTGCCCAGAGAGAGAGCCAGGCAGCTGAGATCCAGGCCCAGGGCCACCCAGGGGGAGAGGGTCCGTCTGGGGCAGATGGAGAGGCGGTGGGGGGTAAGGCTGGAGGTGACACGGTGAGCACCACGTCCGATACAGAAAGGTCTGATGATGGGAAGGAGATGAAGATCCAGACCACGGCCACTACTCAGGTATCACGTCCCGGTGTGTCAAATATCTTACCTCAAGTGTCTTAGGCCAGTTTAGGTAACTCTATAGCTAACTTTGGTTACTGATTTCAGCTAAACAAGTCCATAGCTGGCTAACTACAATAGCAAAATGTATCCCTAACAATCTCAATACCTTCAAACTTTTAAAAGCGAACCTAGCTGTAGCTGTTAGCTTAGCCGTGGTTATTAGCTCTGAAATGGTTTTTAACTTAGCTGTTAGCTTAGCTGTGGTTATTAGCTCTGACATGGTTTTTAACTTAGCTGTTAGCTTAGCCGTGGTTATTAGCTCTGACATGGTTTTTAACTTAGCTGTTAGCTTAGCCGTGGTTATTAGCTCTGAAATGGTTTTTAACTTAGCTGTTAGCTTAGCCGTGGGTATTAGCTCTGACATGGTTTTTAACCTAGCTGTTAGCTTAGCCGTGGTTATTAGCCCTGAAATGGTTTGCAACTTAGCTGTTAGCTTAGCCGTGGTTATTAGCTCTGATATGGTTTTTAAGTTAGCTGTTAGCTTAGTCGTGGTTATTAGCTCTGTCATGGTTTTTAACTTAGCTGTTAGCTTAGCCGTGGTTATTAGCTCTGACATGGTTTTTAACTTAGCTGTTAGCTTAGCCGTGGTTATTAGCTCTGACATGGTTTATAACTTAGCTGTTAGCTTAGCCGTGGTTATTAGCTCTGACATGGTTTATAACTTAGCTGTTAGCTTAGCCGTGGTTATTAGCTCTGACATGGTTTATAACTTAGCTGTTAGCTTAGCTGTGGTTATTAGCTCTGACATGGTTTTTAACCTAGCTGTTAGCTTAGCCGTGGTTATTAGCTCTGAAATGGTTTATAACTTAGCTGTTAGCTTAGCTGTGGTTATTAGCTCTGACATGGTTTTTAACTTAGCTGTTAGCTTAGCTGTGGTTATTAGCTCTGATATGGTTTTTAACTTAGCTGTTAGCTTAGTCGTGGTTATTAGCTCTGTCATGGTTTTTAACTTAGCTGTTAGCTTAGCCGTGGTTATTAGCTCTGACATGGTTTTTAACTTAGCTGTTAGCTTAGCCGTGGTTATTAGCTCTGACATGGTTTATAACTTAGCTGTTAGCTTAGCCGTGGTTATTAGCTCTGACATGGTTTTTAACTTAGCTGTTAGCTTAGCCGTGGTTATTAGCTCTGACATGGTTTATAACTTAGCTGTTAGCTTAGCTGTGGTTATTAGCTCTGACATGGTTTTTAACTTAGCTGTTAGCTTAGCTGTGGTTATTAGCTCTGACATGGTTTTTAACTTAGCTGTTAGCTTAGCCGTGGTTATTAGCTCTGAAATGGTTTTTAACTTAGCTGTTAGCTTAGCCGTGGTTATTAGCTCTGAAATGGTTTATAACTTAGCTGTTAGCTTAGCCGTGGTTATTAGCTCAGACATGGTTTTTAACGTAGATGTTAGCTTAGTTTCTGTAGCTGTTTTATTGTCAATAATAAGGTTCTTTCAACAGTTGGTTTTAGCTCAGGTATTGTTTCCCTCTCCCCAGTTGTAGAGTTAGAGATGGAGGCCTAGCTATTTATCTCTGTCTACCTCCCCGGAACCGAACCGCCACCTTACCTTGACCTGTCTCTCTCCTTCCCCCGACAGGCTCTCCACGGTCGCACTGCGGCCCAGTTGGAGCGTGACCTGCGTGTGGACCTGGGCTTCAGAGGGATGCCCATGACAGAGGAGCAGCGGCGCCAGTTCAGCCCCGGGCCTCGCACCACCATGTTCCGTATCCCAGAGTTCAAGTGGTCGCCCATGCACCAGCGCCTCCTCACCGACCTGCTGTTCGCCCTGGAGACCGACGTGCACGTGTGGAGGAGGTGAGGGAGTGTGTGTGTGTGTGTGTGTGTGTGTGTGTGTGTGTGTGTGTGTGTGTGTGTGTGTGTGTGTGTGTGTGTGTGTGTGTGTGTGTGTTCGCTCTGGAGGTCAGAGACAGTCCCCCTAGACACTGTGTTGGCACCCTAGACACTGTGTAGTGCACTATTTTAGACCAGAGCCACTCAGGGCTGGAGATAGATGTTCCTGCGATGGCCTGGGGTACAGTGTTTCACTTTTATGTAGGTCAAATCAACTACAGATCAAGACGAAGAAGCAATGAATTTACAAAAGATATTCCACACCCAGGGAATATTCCACACCTAGGGAATATTCCACACCCAGGGACTTTTCCACACCCAGGGACTTTTCCACACTCACTCTCAGGGGGAGATAAAGAAGCTCAATGAAAGGTGTTTGAGTTATTCTGTGCAGCGATTGAGAGGTCAATATGACAACCGGACTGTGCCCCAGGCTCAGTATGACTCACATAACGTGGGTTATTCCTCCTTGGGTTATTCCTTCTTGGGTTATTCCTCCTTGGGCTATTCCTTCTTGGGTTATTCCTCCTTGGGTTATTCCTCCTTTGGTTATTCCTCTTTGGGTTATTCCGTCTTGGGTTATTATTCCCTGGGTTATTCCTCCTTGGGTTATTCCTCCTTGGGTTATTCCACCTTGGGTTATTCCTCCTTGGGTTATTCCTCCTTGGGTTATTCCTCCTTGGGTTATTCCACCTTGGGTTATTCCTCCTTGGGTTATTCCACCTTGGGTTATTCCACCTTGGGTTATTCCGTCTTGGGTTATTCCACCTTGGGTTATTCCTCCTTGGGTTATTCCTCCTTGGGTTATTCCACCTTGGGTTATTCCACCTTGGGTTATTCCACCTTGGGTTATTCCTCCTTGGGTTATTCCTTGGTTTGAGTGTGAGCACCTTTTGAACTCTAGTTATTTTTCTAGTACCACCCGGCCACCATACTGTCTTTCTTTACAGACAAAGAGACTGAAATCAACTGGAGACATTTCCCTCTAGTGAACAACCATGTATTATTAACCCTTCACTCTCTCCTCTTTCCCTGTTCTCACTCCCCTTTCTTCCTCCTCTCCTCCCCTCACTTTCTCCTCTCTTCCTCCTCTCATCTCCTCTCCTCTCTTCCTCCTCTCCTCTTCTCTCATCCTTGCTCTCATCTCTTCCTCTTCTCATCCCCTCTCTTCCTCTTCCTCTTCCCCTCTCCTCTCCTCTCCTCTCCTCTCCTCTCCTCTCCTCTCCTCTCCTCTCCTCTCCTCTCCTCTCCTCTCCTCTCCTCTCCTCCCCTCCACTCCTCTCCTCTCCTCTCCTCTCCTCCTCTCCTCTCCTCTCCTCTCCTCTCCTCTCTTCCTCCTCTCCTCTCTTCCTCCTCTCCTCTCTTCTCCTCTCCTCTCTCCAGCCATTCAACCAAGTCAGTGATGGACTTTGTGAACAGCAATGAGAACATCATCTTTGTCCACAACACTATACACCTCATCTCTCAGATGGTGGACAACATCATCATCGCCTGTGGAGGGATCCTCCCTCTGCTCTCTGCAGCCACCTCCCCCTCTGTAAGTGTGGCTCACCGCTGCCCCACCTTGGTGGGAGGGGGAACTGCAGGATAACACGTGTTATTCAGGCCTGGTGATTACTGTGTGCTGGTGGTGTACAGCCCACCTGCTTGGTGCTACTTGGCCAGGCTAGAAAGGACGGAATTACAGTTTATTTTTGAAAATGTTGTTACTTTTGTTGTCCTCTATAGCATGGCAATCTAGTGTACCATGGTTACCTCTAGTCGTTACTGTGTGCACCAGGGGTCAATTCCATTTCAACTCAATTCAGGAGATAAACTGACATTCCAATTCTCTTCAATGTTTTTCAATGAGGAACATTTGGAATTGGATTCAGGTTTATTTTCTGAATTGACTGGTTTGGACCTTGTTTTTACACATTGGGTGAAATTAATACATCTTCAATTTAACACCTGCTAGTGCAACTTTTCCTCTGGTTCTTTTTGTTAATTCTATAATAAATAAAAAACAATAATACTTTGGTTTTTATATCTTAACTTTGAAGTATTTTGACTAAAACCTTCCAACCCTCAGCTTTCAAACTTAAACAAAAATTGAACTTGATTTGATAAGTTCAGGCTGTTGTTTTAAACATCCTTTTCTCTCTCTCTCTCTCTCTCTCTCTCTCTCTCTCTCTCTCTCTCTCTCTCTCTCTCTCTCTCTCTCTCTCTCTCTCTCTCTCTCTCTCTCTCTCTCTCTCTCTCTCTCTCTCTTTCTCTGTGTTCTCTCTATTCTGTCCTACCTCTCGTCTTCCCGTCTGTTTTTCTACGGGGTTTTTTGCACGTGCAGAGTTCTAAGGTTAGTACGAACCCTGTAAGTTCCAGTGTCTTTCTCTTCATAAATCTTCACTAACGTTCTCTGTTGTTTGCTGTAGCTGTCATTGGGACTAACATTTGCTTTGTAGATATGATTCATATTCCATCTCTGCTGTTCCTGGACTGTCTCTGCTTGTGTATGTGAATGTATGGGGATCTCTGTTCAGTTATATCATGTTCAAACTGTTTACTCAGTGAAGGTTCAGTTATATCATGTTCAAACTGTTTCCTCAGTGAAGGTTTAGTTATATCATGTTCAAACTGTTTCCCCAGTGAAGGTTCAGTTATATCATGTTCAAACTGTTTCCTCAGTGAAGGTTCAGTTATATCATGTTCAAACTGTTTCCCCAGTGAAGGTTCAGTTATATTATGTTCAAACTGTTTCCTCAGTGAAGGTTCAGTTATATCATGTTCAAACTGTTTCCTCAGTGAAGGTTCAGTTATATCATGTTCAAACTGTTTCCTCAGTGAAGGTTCAGTTATATCACGTTCAAACTGTTTCCTCAGTGAAGGTTCAGTTATATTATGTTCAAACTGTTTCCTCAGTGAAGGTTCAGTTATATCACGTTCAAACTGTTTCCTCAGTGAAGGTTCAGTTATATCATGTTCAAACTGTTTCCTCAGTGAAGGTTCAGTTATATCATGTTCAAACTGTTTCCTCAGTGAAGGTTCAGTTTTATCATGTTCAAACTGTTGCCTCAGTGAAGGTTATTCTTCAGGCATTTCATAATATGATGTAAGGGACAAGACAGGTAGTATATACACTGAGTGTACAAAACATTAAGAACACCATCCTAATATTGAGTTGCACTCTCCCCTTTTGCCCCCAGAACAGCCTCAATTCATCGGGTCATGGACTCTACAAGGTGTGGAAAGCGTTCCACAGGGATGCTGGCCCATGTTGACTCCAATGCTTCCCATAGTTGTGTCATGTTGGCTGGATGTCCTTTGGGTGGTGGACTACCATACCCCGTTCAAAGGCACTTAAATATTTTGTCTTGCCCATTCACCCGCCGAATGGCACACATACACAATCCATGTCTCAATTGGCAAGGCTTAAAAATCCTTCTTTAACGTGTCTCCTTTCCTTCATCTACACTGAATGAAGTGGATTCAACAAGTGACATCAATAAGGGATCATAGCATCCCCCTCAATTCACCTGGTCAGTCTATGTCCTGGAAAGAGCAGGTGTCCTTAATGTTTTGTTCACTCAGTGTATATTTGTATTCATTATGTCGCCACCTAGTGGATGAACATGGTATGGCCTCGATGCTGGGTGACAGAGCGATCGAGAAATAAAGACATGGCAGAGAGAGGAGAAAAAAATGACACTGACAGGGAAACAAAGATTTTGAGAGATGAGAGAGAGAACTTACTTCATGAGTAAGAAGAACCTTTGTGACAGAAAAGAGAGAGAGAGAGAGAGAGAGAGAGAGAGAGAGAGAGAGAGAGAGAGAGAGAGAGAGAGAGAGAGAGAGAGAATGGCAGAGATGAGGAACTGAAGGATGGAGAAAGACAGAGATATCATATTTTTCTCTCGAACCTAAAGTAGGAGAGAGATAGAAATATATGTATATACGTAGCTAGAGAGATCTCACCTCTGCTTCAAACCTGAATGAGAGAGATAAAGAGAGAGATATATACATAGATATGTTGGTACATAGAGAGATAAAGTGATAGAGAGAGAGTGGTAGAGAGATAGAGCGATAGAGTGATAGGTACATAGAGAGATAGAGTGATAGGTACATAGAGAGATAAAGTGATAGAGAGATAGGTACATAGAGAGATAGAGTGATAGGTACATAGAGACATAAAGTGATAGAGAGATAGGTACATAGAGAGATAGAGTAAGAGAGAGAATGATAAGTACATAGAGTGATAGAGAGTGCATAGATAGAGAGAGGGATCGAGAGATACGTACATAGATATAGTGATAGATAGAGAGAGATAGGTACATAGATAGAGGGATGGAGAGATAGGTACATAGATAGAGGGATGGAGAGATAGGTACATAGATAGAGGGATGGAGAGATAGGTACATAGATAGAGGGATAGTTAGGTGCATAGATAGAGGGATAGAGAGATAGGTACATAGAGTGATAGAGAGAGTGAGATAGATAGAGTGATAGAGTGAGAGATAGAGAGATACGTACATAGATAGAGTGATAGAGAGAGAGCAATAGAGAGATAGGTACATAGAGTGATAGAGAGAGTGAGATAGATAGAGATAGGTACATAGATAGAGTGAGAGAGATAGAGAGATAGGTACATAGAGTGATAGAGAGAGTGAGATAGATAGAGATAGGTACATAGATAGAGTGATAGATAGAGTGATAGAGATAGAGAGATAGGTACATAGAGTGATAGTGTTCTCCCCTCTGTGTGGAACCTAAAGAAGGCGGGAGGAGAAGGAGGAGCCGACTCCCAAAAAGGGTCAAAAGGCGAGGAGGTGACCCCTGTTCCGGGGGGCGGAGGGACAGGGGGAGAGGTGCGTAGCGTAGCGTATCAACCCAAACCCGAGATATGATATGAGCACCAACCCAAACCAACCCAAAGCACGTGGGCTCACTGAGCACAGAGAATGTTTGTTAGTCCTAAATGTGTGTGTAGCCTTCACAAGCCAAAGCTAAGAAGAGCTTAGAAGCCGGGCACGCATGGCTAGCGTGTGTCTGTGTGTGTGTGTATATATACCCTTTCACTGCCACTCCCCCTATCACACCTTCCCCTCCCCTACTCCCAAAGCCGAATATAAAGTACACCGAGTTTAACCAACCTCGTTTTTGTGATTTACAATTTCAATGGCAGCCGTGTTGACACAGAGCATCCCTAGCCAAAAAGGGCACGTATTCACAAAGCGTCTCAGAGCTGGAGTGCTGATCTAGGATCAGGTCCCCCCCCTGTCTATGTAATGTTATTCATTATGCTCTAAGAGGCAAAACTGATCCTAGCAACCCTAGTTCTTGGACGCTTTATAAATAACAGGTTGAGGAACACTTGGTGTCAACATTAGCTGATTCTATGGCCTTCCCTCATCCTGGCTGTCACTGTTCCGCTCCATGTCCCCAAATATAAACGGGCTTCCAGCACTGTGTCACGTCCTTCTACTGGTACCCCAAACTGACCTGTTCTCTACCTCCCTACTGGTACCCCAAACTGACCTGTTCTCTACCTCCTACTGGTACCCCAAACTGACCTGTTCTCTACCTCCTACTGGTACCCCAAACTGACCTGTCCTCTACCTCCTACTGGTACCCCAAACTGACCTGTTCTCTACCTCCTACTGGTACCCCAAACTGACCTGTCCTCTACCTCCCTACTGGTACCCCAAACTGGCCTGTTCTTTACCTCCTACTGGTACCCCACACTGACCTGTCCTCTACCTCCTACTGGTACCCCAAACTGACCTGTCCTCTACCTCCCTACTGGTACCCCAAACTGACCTGTTCTCTACCTCCTACTGGTACCCCAAACTGACCTGTCCTCTACCTCCCTACTGGTACCCCAAACTGGCCTGTTCTTTACCTCCTACTGGTACCCCAAACTGACCTGTTCTCTACCTCCTACTGGTACCCCAAACTGACCTGTTCTCTACCTCCTACTGGTACCCCAAACTGACCTGTCCTCTACCTCCCTACTGGTACCCCAAACTGACCTGTCCTCTACCTCCCTACTGGTACCCCAAACTGACCTGTCCTCTACCTCCTACTGGTACCCCAAACTGACCTGTCCTCTACCTCCTACTGGTACCCCAAACTGACCTGTTCTCTACCTCCCTACTGGTACCCCAGACTGACCTGTTCTCTACCTCCCTACTGGTACCCCAAACTGACCTGTTCTCTACCTCCTACTGGTACCCCAAACTGACCTGTTCTCTACCTCCTACTGGTACCCCAAACTGACCTGTTCTCTACCTCCTACTGGTACCCCAAACTGACCTGTTCTCTACCTACTGGTACCCCAAACTGACCTGTTCTCTACCTCCTACTGGTACCCCAAACTAACCTGTTCTCTACCTCCTACTGGTACCCCAAACTGACCTGTTCTCTACCTCCCTACTGGTACCCCAAACTGACCTGTCCTCTACCTCCTACTGGTACCCCAAACTGACCTGTCCTCTACCTCCCTACTGGTACCCCAAACTGACCTGTTCTCTACCTCCTACTGGTACCCCAAACTGACCTGTTCTCTACTTACTGGTACCCCAAACTGACCTGTTCTCTACCTCCTACTGGTACCCCAAACTGACCTGTTCTCTACCTCCCTACTGGTACCCCAAACTGACCTGTTCTCTACCTCCTACTGGTACCCCAAACTGACCTGTTCTCTACCTCCTACTGGTACCCCAAACTGACCTGTTCTCTACCTCCTACTGGTACCCCAAACTGACCTGTTCTCTACCTCCTACTGGTACCCCAAACTGACCTGTCCTCTATCTCCTATTGGTACCCCAAACTGGCCTGTCCTCTACCTCCTACTGGTACCCCAAACTGACCTGTTCTCTACCTCCTACTGGTACCCCAAACTGGCCTGTTCTCTACCTCCTACTGGTACCCCAAACTGGCCTGTCCTCTACCTCCTACTGGTACCCCAAACTGACCTGTCCTCTACCTCCCTACTGGTACCCCAAACTGACCTGTTCTCTACCTCCCTACTGGTACCCCAAACTGACCTGTCCTCTACCTCCCTACTGGTACCCCAAACTGGCCTGTTCTCTACCTCCTACTGGTACCCCAAACTGACCTGTTCTCTACCTCCTACTGGTACCCCAAACTGACCTGTTCTCTACCTCCTACTGGTACCCCAAACTGACCTGTTCTCTACCTCCCTACTGGTACCCCAAACTGACCTGTTCTCTACCTCCCTACTGGTACCCCAAACTGACCTGTTCTCTACCTCCCTACTGGTACCCCAAACTGACCTGTTCTCTACCTACTGGTACCCCAAACTGACCTGTTCTCTACCTCCCTACTGGTACCCCAAACTGACCTGTTCTCTACCTCCTACTGGTACCCCAAACTGACCTGTCCTCTACCTCCTACTGGTACCCCAAACTGACCTGTTCTCTACCTCCTACTGGTACCCCAAACTGACCTGTTCTCTACCTCCTACTGGTACCCCAAACTGACATGTTCTCTACCTCCTACTGGTACCCCAAACTGACCTGTCCTCTACCTCCTACTGGTACCCCAAACTGACCTGTTCTCTACCTCCTACTGGTACCCCAAACTGACCTGTCCTCTACCTCCTACTGGTACCCCAAACTGACCTGTTCTCTACCTCCCTACTGGTACCCCAAACTGACCTGTTCTCTACCTCCTACTGGTACCCCAAACTGACCTGTTCTCTACCTCCTACTGGTACCCCAAACTGACCTGTTCTCTACCTCCCTACTGGTACCCCAAACTGACCTGTTCTCTACCTCCTACTGGTACCCCAAACTGACCTGTCCTCTACCTCCCTACTGGTACCCCAAACTGACCTGTTCTCTACCTCCTACTGGTACCCCAAACTGGCCTGTTCTCTACCTCCTACTGGTACCCCAAACTGACCTGTTCTCTACCTCCTACTGGTACCCCAAACTGACCTGTCCTCTACCTCCCTACTGGTACCCCAAACTGGCCTGTTCTTTACCTCCTACTGGTACCCCAAACTGACCTGTTCTCTACCTCCTACTGGTACCCCAAACTGACCTGTTCTCTACCTCCTACTGGTACCCCAAACTGACCTGTCCTCTACCTCCCTACTGGTACCCCAAACTGACCTGTCCTCTACCTCCCTACTGGTACCCCAAACTGACCTGTCCTCTACCTCCTACTGGTACCCCAAACTGACCTGTCCTCTACCTCCTACTGGTACCCCAAACTGACCTGTTCTCTACCTCCCTACTGGTACCCCAGACTGACCTGTTCTCTACCTCCCTACTGGTACCCCAAACTGACCTGTTCTCTACCTCCTACTGGTACCCCAAACTGACCTGTTCTCTACCTCCTACTGGTACCCCAAACTGACCTGTTCTCTACCTCCTACTGGTACCCCAAACTGACCTGTTCTCTACCTACTGGTACCCCAAACTGACCTGTTCTCTACCTCCTACTGGTACCCCAAACTAACCTGTTCTCTACCTCCTACTGGTACCCCAAACTGACCTGTTCTCTACCTCCCTACTGGTACCCCAAACTGACCTGTCCTCTACCTCCTACTGGTACCCCAAACTGACCTGTCCTCTACCTCCCTACTGGTACCCCAAACTGACCTGTTCTCTACCTCCTACTGGTACCCCAAACTGACCTGTTCTCTACTTACTGGTACCCCAAACTGACCTGTTCTCTACCTCCTACTGGTACCCCAAACTGACCTGTTCTCTACCTCCCTACTGGTACCCCAAACTGACCTGTTCTCTACCTCCTACTGGTACCCCAAACTGACCTGTTCTCTACCTCCTACTGGTACCCCAAACTGACCTGTTCTCTACCTCCTACTGGTACCCCAAACTGACCTGTTCTCTACCTCCTACTGGTACCCCAAACTGACCTGTCCTCTATCTCCTATTGGTACCCCAAACTGGCCTGTCCTCTACCTCCTACTGGTACCCCAAACTGACCTGTTCTCTACCTCCTACTGGTACCCCAAACTGGCCTGTTCTCTACCTCCTACTGGTACCCCAAACTGGCCTGTCCTCTACCTCCTACTGGTACCCCAAACTGACCTGTCCTCTACCTCCCTACTGGTACCCCAAACTGACCTGTTCTCTACCTCCCTACTGGTACCCCAAACTGACCTGTCCTCTACCTCCCTACTGGTACCCCAAACTGGCCTGTTCTCTACCTCCTACTGGTACCCCAAACTGACCTGTTCTCTACCTCCTACTGGTACCCCAAACTGACCTGTTCTCTACCTCCTACTGGTACCCCAAACTGACCTGTTCTCTACCTCCCTACTGGTACCCCAAACTGACCTGTTCTCTACCTCCCTACTGGTACCCCAAACTGACCTGTTCTCTACCTCCCTACTGGTACCCCAAACTGACCTGTTCTCTACCTACTGGTACCCCAAACTGACCTGTTCTCTACCTCCCTACTGGTACCCCAAACTGACCTGTTCTCTACCTCCTACTGGTACCCCAAACTGACCTGTCCTCTACCTCCTACTGGTACCCCAAACTGACCTGTTCTCTACCTCCTACTGGTACCCCAAACTGACCTGTTCTCTACCTCCTACTGGTACCCCAAACTGACATGTTCTCTACCTCCTACTGGTACCCCAAACTGACCTGTCCTCTACCTCCTACTGGTACCCCAAACTGACCTGTTCTCTACCTCCTACTGGTACCCCAAACTGACCTGTCCTCTACCTCCTACTGGTACCCCAAACTGACCTGTTCTCTACCTCCCTACTGGTACCCCAAACTGACCTGTTCTCTACCTCCTACTGGTACCCCAAACTGACCTGTTCTCTACCTCCTACTGGTACCCCAAACTGACCTGTTCTCTACCTCCCTACTGGTACCCCAAACTGACCTGTTCTCTACCTCCTACTGGTACCCCAAACTGACCTGTCCTCTACCTCCCTACTGGTACCCCAAACTGACCTGTTCTCTACCTCCTACTGGTACCCCAAACTGGCCTGTTCTCTACCTCCTACTGGTACCCCAAACTGACCTGTTCTCTACCTCCTACTGGTACCCCAAACTGACCTGTTCTCTACCTCCTACTGGTACCCCAAACTGACCTGTTCTCTACCCCCTACTGGTACCCCAAACTGACCTGTTCTCTACCTCCTACTGGTACCCCAAACTGACCTGTCCTCTAACTCCCTACTGGTACCCCAAACTGACCTGTTCTCTACCTCCTACTGGTACCCCAAACTGACCTGTCCTCTACCTCCTACTGGTACCCCAAACTGACCTGTTCTCTACCTCCTACTGGTACCCCAAACTGACCTGTTCTCTACCTCCTACTGGTACCCCAAACTGACCTGTTCTCTACCCCCTACTGGTACCCCAAACTGACCTGTTCTCTACCTCCCTACTGGTACCCCAAACTGACCTGTTCTCTACCTCCTACTGGTACCCCAAACTGACCTGTCCTCTACCTCCCTACTGGTACCCCAAACTGACCTGTTCTCTACCTCCTACTGGTACCCCAAACTGGCCTGTTCTCTACCTCCTACTGGTACCCCAAACTGACCTGTTCTCTACCTCCCTACTGGTACCCCAAACTGACCTGTCCTCTACCTCCTACTGGTACCCCAAACTGACCTGTTCTCTACCTCCTACTGGTACCCCAAACTGACCTGTTCTCTACCTCCTACTGGTACCCCAAACTGACCTGTTCTCTACCCCCTACTGGTACCCCAAACGGACCTGTTCTCTACCTACTACTGGTACCCCAAACTGACCTGTCCTCTACCTCCCTACTGGTACCCCAAACTGACCTGTTCTCTACCTCCCTACTGGTACCCCAAACTGACCTGTTCTCTACCTCCTACTGGTACCCCAAACTGACCTGTTCTCTACCTACTGGTACCCCAAACTGACCTGTTCTCTACCTCCTACTGGTACCCCAAACTGACCTGTTCTCTACCTCCCTACTGGTACCCCAAACTGGCCTGTCCTCTACCTCCTACTGGTACCCCAAACTGACCTGTCCTCTACCTCCCTACTGGTACCCCAAACTGACCTGTTCTCTACCTCCCTACTGGTACCCCAAACTGACCTGTCCTCTACCTCCCTACTGGTACCCCAAACTGGCCTGTTCTCTACCTCCTACTGGTACCCCAAACTGACCTGTTCTCTACCTCCTACTGGTACCCCAAACTGACCTGTTCTCTACCTCCTACTGGTACCCCAAACTGACCTGTTCTCTACCTCCCTACTGGTACCCCAAACTGACCTGTTCTCTACCTCCCTACTGGTACCCCAAACTGACCTGTTCTCTACCTCCCTACTGGTACCCCAAACTGACCTGTTCTCTACCTCCCTACTGGTACCCCAAACTGACCTGTTCTCTACCTTCTACTGGTACCCCAAACTGACCTGTTCTCTACCTCCTACTGGTACCCCAAACTGACCTGTCCTCTACCTCCTACTGGTACCCCAAACTGACCTGTTCTCTACCTCCTACTGGTACCCCAAACTGACCTGTCCTCTACCTCCCTACTGGTACCCCAAACTGACCTGTTCTCTACCTCCTACTGGTACCCCAAACTGACCTGTTCTCTACCTCCTACTGGTACCCCAAACTGACATGTTCTCTACCTCCTACTGGTACCCCAAACTGACCTGTCCTCTACCTCCTACTGGTACCCCAAACTGACCTGTTCTCTACCTCCTACTGGTACCCCAAACTGACCTGTTCTCTACCTCCCTACTGGTACCCCAAACTGACCTGTTCTCTACCTCCCTACTGGTACCCCAAACTGACCTGTTCCCTACCTACTGGTACCCCAAACTGACCTGTTCTCTACCTCCCTACTGGTACCCCAAACTGACCTGTTCTCTACCTCCTACTGGTACCCCAAACTGACCTGTCCTCTACCTCCTACTGGTACCCCAAACTGACCTGTTCTCTACCTCCTACTGGTACCCCACACTGACCTGTTCTCTACCTCCTACTGGTACCCCAAACTGACATGTTCTCTACCTCCTACTGGTACCCCAAACTGACCTGTCCTCTACCTCCTACTGGTACCCCAAACTGACCTGTTCTCTACCTCCTACTGGTACCCCAAACTGACCTGTCCTCTACCTCCTACTGGTACCCCAAACTGGCCTGTTCTCTACCTCCCTACTGGTACCCCAAACTGACCTGTTCTCTACCTCCTACTGGTACCCCAAACTGACCTGTTCTCTACCTCCTACTGGTACCCCAAACTGACCTGTTCTCTACCTCCCTACTGGTACCCCAAACTGACCTGTTCTCTACCTCCTACTGGTACCCCAAACTGACCTGTCCTCTACCTCCCTACTGGTACCCCAAACTGACCTGTTCTCTACCTCCTACTGGTACCCCAAACTGGCCTGTTCTCTACCTCCTACTGGTACCCCAAACTGACCTGTTCTCTACCTCCTACTGGTACCCCAAACTGACCTGTTCTCTACCTCCTACTGGTACCCCAAACTGACCTGTTCTCTACCCCCTACTGGTACCCCAAACTGACCTGTTCTCTACCTCCTACTGGTACCCCAAACTGACCTGTCCTCTAACTCCCTACTGGTACCCCAAACTGACCTGTTCTCTACCTCCTACTGGTACCCCAAACTGACCTGTCCTCTACCTCCTACTGGTACCCCAAACTGACCTGTTCTCTACCTCCTACTGGTACCCCAAACTGACCTGTTCTCTACCTCCTACTGGTACCCCAAACTGACCTGTTCTCTACCCCCTACTGGTACCCCAAACTGACCTGTTCTCTACCTCCCTACTGGTACCCCAAACTGACCTGTTCTCTACCTCCTACTGGTACCCCAAACTGACCTGTCCTCTACCTCCCTACTGGTACCCCAAACTGACCTGTTCTCTACCTCCTACTGGTACCCCAAACTGGCCTGTTCTCTACCTCCTACTGGTACCCCAAACTGACCTGTTCTCTACCTCCCTACTGGTACCCCAAACTGACCTGTCCTCTACCTCCTACTGGTACCCCAAACTGACCTGTTCTCTACCTCCTACTGGTACCCCAAACTGACCTGTTCTCTACCTCCTACTGGTACCCCAAACTGACCTGTTCTCTACCCCCTACTGGTACCCCAAACTGACCTGTTCTCTACCTACTACTGGTACCCCAAACTGACCTGTCCTCTACCTCCCTACTGGTACCCCAAACTGACCTGTTCTCTACCTCCCTACTGGTACCCCAAACTGACCTGTTCTCTACCTCCTACTGGTACCCCAAACTGACCTGTTCTCTACCTACTGGTACCCCAAACTGACCTGTTCTCTACCTCCTACTGGTACCCCAAACTGACCTGTTCTCTACCTCCCTACTGGTACCCCAAACTGGCCTGTCCTCTACCTCCTACTGGTACCCCAAACTGACCTGTCCTCTACCTCCCTACTGGTACCCCAAACTGACCTGTTCTCTACCTCCCTACTGGTACCCCAAACTGACCTGTCCTCTACCTCCCTACTGGTACCCCAAACTGGCCTGTTCTCTACCTCCTACTGGTACCCCAAACTGACCTGTTCTCTACCTCCTACTGGTACCCCAAACTGACCTGTTCTCTACCTCCTACTGGTACCCCAAACTGACCTGTTCTCTACCTCCCTACTGGTACCCCAAACTGACCTGTTCTCTACCTCCCTACTGGTACCCCAAACTGACCTGTTCTCTACCTCCCTACTGGTACCCCAAACTGACCTGTTCTCTACCTCCCTACTGGTACCCCAAACTGACCTGTTCTCTACCTTCTACTGGTACCCCAAACTGACCTGTTCTCTACCTCCTACTGGTACCCCAAACTGACCTGTCCTCTACCTCCTACTGGTACCCCAAACTGACCTGTTCTCTACCTCCTACTGGTACCCCAAACTGACCTGTCCTCTACCTCCCTACTGGTACCCCAAACTGACCTGTTCTCTACCTCCTACTGGTACCCCAAACTGACCTGTTCTCTACCTCCTACTGGTACCCCAAACTGACATGTTCTCTACCTCCTACTGGTACCCCAAACTGACCTGTCCTCTACCTCCTACTGGTACCCCAAACTGACCTGTTCTCTACCTCCTACTGGTACCCCAAACTGACCTGTCCTCTACCTCCTACTGGTACCCCAAACTGACCTGTTCTCTACCTCCCTACTGGTACCCCAAACTGACCTGTTCTCTACCTCCTACTGGTACCCCAAACTGACCTGTTCTCTACCTCCTACTGGTACCCCAAACTGACCTGTTCTCTACCTCCCTACTGGTACCCCAAACTGACCTGTTCTCTACCTCCTACTGGTACCCCAAACTGACCTGTCCTCTACCTCCCTACTGGTACCCCAAACTGACCTGTTCTCTACCTCCTACTGGTACCCCAAACTGGCCTGTTCTCTACCTCCTACTGGTACCCCAAACTGACCTGTTCTCTACCTCCTACTGGTACCCCAAACTGACCTGTCCTCTACCTCCTACTGGTACCCCAAACTGACCTGTTCTCTACCTCCTACTGGTACCCCAAACTGACCTGTTCTCTACCTCCTACTGGTACCCCAAACTGACCTGTTCTCTACCTACTGGTACCCCAAACTGACCTGTTCTCTACCTCCTACTGGTACCCCAAACTGACCTGTTCTCTACCTCCCTACTGGTACCCCAAACTGACCTGTTCTCTACCTCCTACTGGTACCCCAAACTGACCTGTTCTCTACCTCCTACTGGTACCCCAAACTGACCTGTCCTCTACCTCCCTACTGGTACCCCAAACTGACCTGTTCTCTACCTCCTACTGGTACCCCAAACTGACCTGTTCTCTATCTCCTACTGGTACCCCAAACTGACATGTTCTCTACCTCCTACTGGTACCCCAAACTGACCTGTCCTCTACCTCCTACTGGTACCCCAAACTGACCTGTTCTCTACCTCCTACTGGTACCCCAAACTGACCTGTCCTCTACCTCCTACTGGTACCCCAAACTGACCTGTTCTCTACCTCCCTACTGGTACCCCAAACTGACCTGTTCTCTACCCCCTACTGGTACCCCAAACTGACCTGTTCTCTACCTACTACTGGTACCCCAAACTGACCTGTCCTCTACCTCCCTACTGGTACCCCAAACTGACCTGTTCTCTACCTCCCTACTGGTACCCCAAACTGACCTGTTCTCTACCTCCTACTGGTACCCCAAACTGACCTGTTCTCTACCTACTGGTACCCCAAACTGACCTGTTCTCTACCTCCTACTGGTACCCCAAACTGACCTGTTCTCTACCTCCCTACTGGTACCCCAAACTGGCCTGTCCTCTACCTCCTACTGGTACCCCAAACTGACCTGTCCTCTACCTCCCTACTGGTACCCCAAACTGACCTGTTCTCTACCTCCCTACTGGTACCCCAAACTGACCTGTCCTCTACCTCCCTACTGGTACCCCAAACTGGCCTGTTCTCTACCTCCTACTGGTACCCCAAACTGACCTGTTCTCTACCTCCTACTGGTACCCCAAACTGACCTGTTCTCTACCTCCTACTGGTACCCCAAACTGACCTGTTCTCTACCTCCCTACTGGTACCCCAAACTGACCTGTTCTCTACCTCCCTACTGGTACCCCAAACTGACCTGTTCTCTACCTCCCTACTGGTACCCCAAACTGACCTGTTCTCTACCTCCCTACTGGTACCCCAAACTGACCTGTTCTCTACCTTCTACTGGTACCCCAAACTGACCTGTTCTCTACCTCCTACTGGTACCCCAAACTGACCTGTCCTCTACCTCCTACTGGTACCCCAAACTGACCTGTTCTCTACCTCCTACTGGTACCCCAAACTGACCTGTCCTCTACCTCCCTACTGGTACCCCAAACTGACCTGTTCTCTACCTCCTACTGGTACCCCAAACTGACCTGTTCTCTACCTCCTACTGGTACCCCAAACTGACATGTTCTCTACCTCCTACTGGTACCCCAAACTGACCTGTCCTCTACCTCCTACTGGTACCCCAAACTGACCTGTTCTCTACCTCCTACTGGTACCCCAAACTGACCTGTCCTCTACCTCCTACTGGTACCCCAAACTGACCTGTTCTCTACCTCCCTACTGGTACCCCAAACTGACCTGTTCTCTACCTCCTACTGGTACCCCAAACTGACCTGTTCTCTACCTCCTACTGGTACCCCAAACTGACCTGTTCTCTACCTCCCTACTGGTACCCCAAACTGACCTGTTCTCTACCTCCTACTGGTACCCCAAACTGACCTGTCCTCTACCTCCCTACTGGTACCCCAAACTGACCTGTTCTCTACCTCCTACTGGTACCCCAAACTGGCCTGTTCTCTACCTCCTACTGGTACCCCAAACTGACCTGTTCTCTACCTCCTACTGGTACCCCAAACTGACCTGTCCTCTACCTCCTACTGGTACCCCAAACTGACCTGTTCTCTACCTCCTACTGGTACCCCAAACTGACCTGTTCTCTACCTCCTACTGGTACCCCAAACTGACCTGTTCTCTACCTACTGGTACCCCAAACTGACCTGTTCTCTACCTCCTACTGGTACCCCAAACTGACCTGTTCTCTACCTCCCTACTGGTACCCCAAACTGACCTGTTCTCTACCTCCTACTGGTACCCCAAACTGACCTGTTCTCTACCTCCTACTGGTACCCCAAACTGACCTGTCCTCTACCTCCCTACTGGTACCCCAAACTGACCTGTTCTCTACCTCCTACTGGTACCCCAAACTGACCTGTTCTCTATCTCCTACTGGTACCCCAAACTGACATGTTCTCTACCTCCTACTGGTACCCCAAACTGACCTGTCCTCTACCTCCTACTGGTACCCCAAACTGACCTGTTCTCTACCTCCTACTGGTACCCCAAACTGACCTGTCCTCTACCTCCTACTGGTACCCCAAACTGACCTGTTCTCTACCTCCCTACTGGTACCCCAAACTGACCTGTTCTCTACCTCCTACTGGTACCCCAAACTGACCTGTTCTCTACCTCCTACTGGTACCCCAAACTGACCTGTTCTCTACCTCCCTACTGGTACCCCAAACTGACCTGTTCTCTACCTCCTACTGGTACCCCAAACTGACGTGTCCTCTACCTCCCTACTGGTACCCCAAACTGACCTGTTCTCTACCTCCTACTGGTACCCCAAACTGGCCTGTTCTCTACCTCCTACTGGTACCCCAAACTGACCTGTTCTCTACCTCCCTACTGGTACCCCAAACTGACCTGTCCTCTACCTCCTACTGGTACCCCAAACTGACCTGTTCTCTACCTCCTACTGGTACCCCAAACTGACCTGTTCTCTACCTCCTACTGGTACCCCAAACTGACCTGTTCTCTACCTACTGGTACCCCAAACTGACCTGTTCTCTACCTCCTACTGGTACCCCAAACTGACCTGTTCTCTACCTCCCTACTGGTACCCCAAACTGACCTGTTCTCTACCTCCTACTGGTACCCCAAACTGACCTGTTCTCTACCTCCTACTGGTACCCCAAACTGACCTGTTCTCTACCTCCTACTGGTACCCCAAACTGGCCTGTCCTCTACCTCCTACTGGTACCCCAAACTGACCTGTTCTCTACCTCCTACTGGTACCCCAAACTGGCCTGTGCTCTACCTCCTACTGGTACCCCAAACTGACCTGTCCTCTACCTCCTACTGGTACCCCAAACTGACCTGTTCTCTACCTCCTACTGGTACCCCAAACTGGCCTGTTCTCTACCTCCTACTGGTACCCCAAACTGACCTGTTCTCTACCTCCCTACTGGTACCCCAAACTGGCCTGTTCTCTACCTCCCTACTGGTACCCCAAACTGAACTGTCCTCTACCACCTACTGGTACCACTAAATGACCTGTTCTCTACCTCCTACTGGTACCCCAAACTGGCCTGTCCTCTACCTCCTACTGGTACCCCAAACTGACCTGTCCTCTACCTCCCTACTGGTACCCCAAACTGACCTGTTCTCTACCTCCCTACTGGTACCCCAAACTGACCTGTCCTCTACCTCCCTACTGGTACCCCAAACTGACCTGTTCTCTACCTCCTACTGGTACCCCAAACTGGCCTGTTCTCTACCTCCTACTGGTACCCCAAACTGACCTGTTCTCTACCTCCCTACTGGTACCCCAAACTGACCTGTTCTCTACCTCCTACTGGTACCCCAAACTGACCTGTTCTCTATCTCCTACTGGTACCCCAAACTGACATGTTCTCTACCTCCTACTGGTACCCCAAACTGACCTGTCCTCTACCTCCTACTGGTACCCCAAACTGACCTGTTCTCTACCTCCTACTGGTACCCCAAACTGACCTGTCCTCTACCTCCTACTGGTACCCCAAACTGACCTGTTCTCTACCTCCCTACTGGTACCCCAAACTGACCTGTTCTCTACCTCCTACTGGTACCCCAAACTGACCTGTTCTCTACCTCCTACTGGTACCCCAAACTGACCTGTTCTCTACCTCCCTACTGGTACCCCAAACTGACCTGTTCTCTACCTCCTACTGGTACCCCAAACTGACGTGTCCTCTACCTCCCTACTGGTACCCCAAACTGACCTGTTCTCTACCTCCTACTGGTACCCCAAACTGGCCTGTTCTCTACCTCCTACTGGTACCCCAAACTGACCTGTTCTCTACCTCCCTACTGGTACCCCAAACTGACCTGTCCTCTACCTCCTACTGGTACCCCAAACTGACCTGTTCTCTACCTCCTACTGGTACCCCAAACTGACCTGTTCTCTACCTCCTACTGGTACCCCAAACTGACCTGTTCTCTACCTACTGGTACCCCAAACTGACCTGTTCTCTACCTCCTACTGGTACCCCAAACTGACCTGTTCTCTACCTCCCTACTGGTACCCCAAACTGACCTGTTCTCTACCTCCTACTGGTACCCCAAACTGACCTGTTCTCTACCTCCTACTGGTACCCCAAACTGACCTGTTCTCTACCTCCTACTGGTACCCCAAACTGGCCTGTCCTCTACCTCCTACTGGTACCCCAAACTGACCTGTTCTCTACCTCCTACTGGTACCCCAAACTGGCCTGTGCTCTACCTCCTACTGGTACCCCAAACTGACCTGTCCTCTACCTCCTACTGGTACCCCAAACTGACCTGTTCTCTACCTCCTACTGGTACCCCAAACTGGCCTGTTCTCTACCTCCTACTGGTACCCCAAACTGACCTGTTCTCTACCTCCCTACTGGTACCCCAAACTGGCCTGTTCTCTACCTCCCTACTGGTACCCCAAACTGAACTGTCCTCTACCACCTACTGGTACCACTAAATGACCTGTTCTCTACCTCCTACTGGTACCCCAAACTGGCCTGTCCTCTACCTCCTACTGGTACCCCAAACTGACCTGTCCTCTACCTCCCTACTGGTACCCCAAACTGACCTGTTCTCTACCTCCCTACTGGTACCCCAAACTGACCTGTCCTCTACCTCCCTACTGGTACCCCAAACTGACCTGTTCTCTACCTCCTACTGGTACCCCAAACTGGCCTGTTCTCTACCTCCTACTGGTACCCCAAACTGACCTGTTCTCTACCTCCCTACTGGTACCCCAAACTGACCTGTCCTCTACCTCCCTACTGGTACCCCAAACTGACCTGTTCTCTACCTCCCTACTGGTACCCCAAACTGACCTGTCCTCTACCTCCCTACTGGTACCCCAAACTGACCTGTTCTCTACCTCCTACTGGTACCCCAAACTGACCTGTCCTCTACCTCCTACTGGTACCCCAAACTGACCTGTTCTCTACCCCCTACTGGTACCCCAAACTGACCTGTTCTCTACCTCCCTACTGGTACCCCAAACTGACCTGTTCTCTACCTCCTACTGGTACCCCAAACTGACCTGTCCTCTACCTCCCTACTGGTACCCCAAACTGACCTGTTCTCTACCTCCTACTGGTACCCCAAACTGACCTGTTCTCTACCTCCTACTGGTACCCCAAACTGACCTGTTCTCTACCTCCTACTGGTACCCCAAACTGACCTGTTCTCTACCTCCTACTGGTACCCCAAACTGACCTGTTCTCTACCTCCTACTGGTACCCCAAACTGACCTGTCCTCTATCTCCTACTGGTACCCCAAACTGGCCTGTCCTCTACCTCCTACTGGTACCCCAAACTGACCTGTTCTCTACCTCCTACTGGTACCCCAAACTGGCCTGTTCTCTATCTCCTACTGGTACCCCAAACTGACCTGTCCTCTACCTCCTACTGGTACCCCAAACTGACCTGTTCTCTACCTCCTACTGGTACCCCAAACTGGCCTGTTCTCTACCTCCTACTGGTACCCCAAACTGACCTGTTCTCTACCTCCCTACTGGTACCCCAAACTGGCCTGTTCTCTACCTCCCTACTGGTACCCCAAACTGACCTGTCCTCTACCTCCTACTGGTACCCCAAACTGACCTGTTCTCTACCTCCTACTGGTACCCCAAACTGGCACCCCAAACTGGCCTGTCCTCTACCTCCTACTGGTACCCCAAACTGACCTGTCCTCTACCTCCCTACTGGTACCCCAAACTGACCTGTTCTCTACCTCCCTACTGGTACCCCAAACTGACCTGTCCTCTACCTCCCTACTGGTACCCCAAACTGACCTGTTCTCTACCTCCTACTGGTACCCCAAACTGGCCTGTCCTCTACCTCCTACTGGTACCCCAAACTGACCTGTTCTCTACCTCCTACTGGTACCCCAAACTGGCCTGTGCTCTACCTCCTACTGGTACCCCAAACTGACCTGTCCTCTACCTCCTACTGGTACCCCAAACTGACCTGTTCTCTACCTCCTACTGGTACCCCAAACTGGCCTGTTCTCTACCTCCTACTGGTACCCCAAACTGACCTGTTCTCTACCTCCCTACTGGTACCCCAAACTGGCCTGTTCTCTACCTCCCTACTGGTACCCCAAACTGAACTGTCCTCTACCACCTACTGGTACCACTAAATGACCTGTTCTCTACCTCCTACTGGTACCCCAAACTGGCCTGTCCTCTACCTCCTACTGGTACCCCAAACTGACCTGTCCTCTACCTCCCTACTGGTACCCCAAACTGACCTGTTCTCTACCTCCCTACTGGTACCCCAAACTGACCTGTCCTCTACCTCCCTACTGGTACCCCAAACTGACCTGTTCTCTACCTCCTACTGGTACCCCAAACTGGCCTGTTCTCTACCTCCTACTGGTACCCCAAACTGACCTGTTCTCTACCTCCCTACTGGTACCCCAAACTGACCTGTCCTCTACCTCCCTACTGGTACCCCAAACTGACCTGTTCTCTACCTCCCTACTGGTACCCCAAACTGACCTGTCCTCTACCTCCCTACTGGTACCCCAAACTGACCTGTTCTCTACCTCCTACTGGTACCCCAAACTGACCTGTCCTCTACCTCCTACTGGTACCCCAAACTGACCTGTTCTCTACCCCCTACTGGTACCCCAAACTGACCTGTTCTCTACCTCCCTACTGGTACCCCAAACTGACCTGTTCTCTACCTCCTACTGGTACCCCAAACTGACCTGTCCTCTACCTCCCTACTGGTACCCCAAACTGACCTGTTCTCTACCTCCTACTGGTACCCCAAACTGACCTGTTCTCTACCTCCTACTGGTACCCCAAACTGACCTGTTCTCTACCTCCTACTGGTACCCCAAACTGACCTGTTCTCTACCTCCTACTGGTACCCCAAACTGACCTGTTCTCTACCTCCTACTGGTACCCCAAACTGACCTGTCCTCTATCTCCTACTGGTACCCCAAACTGGCCTGTCCTCTACCTCCTACTGGTACCCCAAACTGACCTGTTCTCTACCTCCTACTGGTACCCCAAACTGGCCTGTTCTCTATCTCCTACTGGTACCCCAAACTGACCTGTCCTCTACCTCCTACTGGTACCCCAAACTGACCTGTTCTCTACCTCCTACTGGTACCCCAAACTGGCCTGTTCTCTACCTCCTACTGGTACCCCAAACTGACCTGTTCTCTACCTCCCTACTGGTACCCCAAACTGGCCTGTTCTCTACCTCCCTACTGGTACCCCAAACTGACCTGTCCTCTACCTCCTACTGGTACCCCAAACTGACCTGTTCTCTACCTCCTACTGGTACCCCAAACTGGCACCCCAAACTGGCCTGTCCTCTACCTCCTACTGGTACCCCAAACTGACCTGTCCTCTACCTCCCTACTGGTACCCCAAACTGACCTGTTCTCTACCTCCCTACTGGTACCCCAAACTGACCTGTCCTCTACCTCCCTACTGGTACCCCAAACTGACCTGTTCTCTACCTCCTACTGGTACCCCAAACTGGCCTGTTCTCTACCTCCTACTGGTACCCCAAACTGACCTGTTCTCTACCTCTTTACTGGTACCCCAAACTGACCTGTCCTCTACCTCCCTACTGGTACCCCAAACTGACCTGTTCTCTACCTCCCTACTGGTACCCCAAACTGACCTGTCCTCTACCTCCCTACTGGTACCCCAAACTGACCTGTTCTCTACCTCCTACTGGTACCCCAAACTGACCTGTTCTCTACCTCCTACTGGTACCCCAAACTGACCTGTTCTCTACCCCCTACTGGTACCCCAAACTGACCTGTTCTCTACCTCCCTACTGGTACCCCAAACTGACCTGTTCTCTACCTCCTACTGGTACCCCAAACTGACCTGTCCTCTACCTCCCTACTGGTACCCCAAACTGACCTGTTCTCTACCTCCTACTGGTACCCCAAACTGGCCTGTTCTCTACCTCCTACTGGTACCCCAAACTGACCTGTTCTCTACCTCCCTACTGTTACCCCAAACTGACCTGTCCTCTACCTCCTACTGGTACCCCAAACTGACCTGTTCTCTACCTCCTACTGGTACCCCAAACTGACCTGTTCTCTACCTCCTACTGGTACCCCAAACTGACCTGTTCTCTACCCCCTACTGGTACCCCAAACTGACCTGTTCTCTACCTACTACTGGTACCCCAAACTGACCTGTCCTCTACCTCCCTACTGGTACCCCAAACTGACCTGTTCTCTACCTCCCTACTGGTACCCCAAACTGACCTGTTCTCTACCTCCTACTGGTACCCCAAACTGACCTGTTCTCTACCTACTGGTACCCCAAACTGACCTGTTCTCTACCTCCTACTGGTACCCCAAACTGACCTGTTCTCTACCTCCCTACTGGTACCCCAAACTGACCTGTTCTCTACCTCCTACTGGTACCCCAAACTGACCTGTTCTCTACCTCCTACTGGTACCCCAAACTGACCTGTTCTCTACCTCCTACTGGTACCCCAAACTGACCTGTTCTCTACCTCCTACTGGTACCCCAAACTGACCTGTCCTCTATCTCCTACTGGTACCCCAAACTGGCCTGTCCTCTACCTCCTACTGGTACCCCAAACTGACCTGTTCTCTACCTCCTACTGGTACCCCAAACTGGCCTGTTCTCTACCTCCTACTGGTACCCCAAACTGACCTGTCCTCTACCTCCTACTGGTACCCCAAACTGACCTGTTCTCTACCTCCTACTGGTACCCCAAACTGGCCTGTTCTATACCTCCTACTGGTACCCCAAACTGACCTGTTCTCTACCTCCCTACTGGTACCCCAAACTGGCCTGTTCTCTACCTCCCTACTGGTACCCCAAACTTACCTGTCCTCTACCTCCTACTGGTACCCCAAACTGACCTGTTCTCTACCTCCTACTGGTACCCCAAACTGGCCTGTCCTCTACCTCCTACTGGTACCCCAAACTGACCTGTCCTCTACCTCCCTACTGGTACCCCAAACTGACCTGTTCTCTACCTCCCTACTGGTACCCCAAACTGACCTGTCCTCTACCTCCCTACTGGTACCCCAAACTGGCCTGTTCTCTACCTCCTACTGGTACCCCAAACTGATCTGTTCTCTACCTCCTACTGGTACCCCAAACTGACCTGTTCTCTACCTCCTACTGGTACCCCAAACTGACCTGTTCTCTACCTCCCTACTGGTACCCCAAACTGACCTGTTCTCTACCTCCCTACTGGTACCCCAAACTGACCTGTTCTCTACCTCCCTACTGGTACCCCAAACTGACCTGTTCTCTACCTACTGGTACCCCAAACTGACCTGTTCTCTACCTTCTACTGGTACCCCAAACTGACCTGTTCTCTACCTCCTACTGGTACCCCAAACTGACCTGTCCTCTACCTCCTACTGGTACCCCAAACTGACCTGTTCTCTACCTCCTACTGGTACCCCAAACTGACCTGTCCTCTACCTCCCTACTGGTACCCCAAACTGACCTGTTCTCTACCTCCTACTGGTACCCCAAACTGACCTGTTCTCTACCTCCTACTGGTACCCCAAACTGACCTGTCCTCTACCTCCTACTGGTACCCCAAACTGACCTGTTCTCTACCTCCTACTGGTACCCCAAACTGACCTGTTCTCTACCTCCTACTGGTACCCCAAACTGACCTGTTCTCTACCCCCTACTGGTACCCCAAACTGACCTGTTCTCTACCTACTACTGGTACCCCAAACTGACCTGTCCTCTACCTCCTACTGGTACCCCAAACTGACCTGTTCTCTACCTCCCTACTGGTACCCCAAACTGACCTGTTCTCTACCTCCCTACTGGTACCCCAATCTGACCTGTTCTCTACCTCCTACTGGTACCCCAAACTGACCTGTCCTCAACTCCTACTGGTACCCCAAACTGACCTGTTCTCTACCTCCTACTGGTACCCCAAACTGACCTGTTCTCTACCTCCTACTGGTACCCCAAACTGACCTGTTCTCTACCTCCTACTGGTACCCCAAACTGACCTGTCCTCAACTCCTACTGGTACCCCAAACTGACCTGTTCTCTACCTCCTACTGGTACCCCAAACTGACCTGTCCTCTACCTCCTACTGGTACCCCAAACTGACCTGTTCTCTACCTCCTACTGGTACCCCAAACTGACCTGTCCTCTACCTCCTACTGGTACCCCAAACTGACCTGTTCTCTACCTCCCTACTCGTACCCCAAACTGACCTGTTCTCTACCTCCTACTGGTACCCCAAACTGACCTGTTCTCTACCTCCTACTGGTACCCCAAACTGACCTGTTCTCTACCTCCCTACTGGTACCCCAAACTGACCTGTTCTCTACCTCCTACTGGTACCCCAAACTGACCTGTCCTCTACCTCCCTACTGGTACCCCAAACTGACCTGTTCTCTACCTCCTACTGGTACCCCAAACTGGCCTGTTCTCTACCTCCTACTGGTACCCCAAACTGACCTGTTCTCTACCTCCTACTGGTACCCCAAACTGACCTGTCCTCTACCTCCTACTGGTACCCCAAACTGACCTGTTCTCTACCTCCTACTGGTACCCCAAACTGACCTGTTCTCTACCTCCTACTGGTACCCCAAACTGACCTGTTCTCTACCTACTGGTACCCCAAACTGACCTGTTCTCTACCTCCTACTGGTACCCCAAACTGACCTGTTCTCTACCTCCCTACTGGTACCCCAAACTGACCTGTTCTCTACCTCCTACTGGTACCCCAAACTGACCTGTTCTCTACCTCCTACTGGTACCCCAAACTGACCTGTCCTCTACCTCCCTACTGGTACCCCAAACTGACCTGTTCTCTACCTCCTACTGGTACCCCAAACTGACCTGTTCTCTATCTCCTACTGGTACCCCAAACTGACATGTTCTCTACCTCCTACTGGTACCCCAAACTGACCTGTCCTCTACCTCCTACTGGTACCCCAAACTGACCTGTTCTCTACCTCCTACTGGTACCCCAAACTGACCTGTCCTCTACCTCCTACTGGTACCCCAAACTGACCTGTTCTCTACCTCCCTACTGGTACCCCAAACTGACCTGTTCTCTACCTCCTACTGGTACCCCAAACTGACCTGTTCTCTACCTCCTACTGGTACCCCAAACTGACCTGTTCTCTACCTCCCTACTGGTACCCCAAACTGACCTGTTCTCTACCTCCTACTGGTACCCCAAACTGACGTGTCCTCTACCTCCCTACTGGTACCCCAAACTGACCTGTTCTCTACCTCCTACTGGTACCCCAAACTGGCCTGTTCTCTACCTCCTACTGGTACCCCAAACTGACCTGTTCTCTACCTCCCTACTGGTACCCCAAACTGACCTGTCCTCTACCTCCTACTGGTACCCCAAACTGACCTGTTCTCTACCTCCTACTGGTACCCCAAACTGACCTGTTCTCTACCTCCTACTGGTACCCCAAACTGACCTGTTCTCTACCTACTGGTACCCCAAACTGACCTGTTCTCTACCTCCTACTGGTACCCCAAACTGACCTGTTCTCTACCTCCCTACTGGTACCCCAAACTGACCTGTTCTCTACCTCCTACTGGTACCCCAAACTGACCTGTTCTCTACCTCCTACTGGTACCCCAAACTGACCTGTTCTCTACCTCCTACTGGTACCCCAAACTGGCCTGTCCTCTACCTCCTACTGGTACCCCAAACTGACCTGTTCTCTACCTCCTACTGGTACCCCAAACTGGCCTGTGCTCTACCTCCTACTGGTACCCCAAACTGACCTGTCCTCTACCTCCTACTGGTACCCCAAACTGACCTGTTCTCTACCTCCTACTGGTACCCCAAACTGGCCTGTTCTCTACCTCCTACTGGTACCCCAAACTGACCTGTTCTCTACCTCCCTACTGGTACCCCAAACTGGCCTGTTCTCTACCTCCCTACTGGTACCCCAAACTGAACTGTCCTCTACCACCTACTGGTACCACTAAATGACCTGTTCTCTACCTCCTACTGGTACCCCAAACTGGCCTGTCCTCTACCTCCTACTGGTACCCCAAACTGACCTGTCCTCTACCTCCCTACTGGTACCCCAAACTGACCTGTTCTCTACCTCCCTACTGGTACCCCAAACTGACCTGTCCTCTACCTCCCTACTGGTACCCCAAACTGACCTGTTCTCTACCTCCTACTGGTACCCCAAACTGGCCTGTTCTCTACCTCCTACTGGTACCCCAAACTGACCTGTTCTCTACCTCCCTACTGGTACCCCAAACTGACCTGTCCTCTACCTCCCTACTGGTACCCCAAACTGACCTGTTCTCTACCTCCCTACTGGTACCCCAAACTGACCTGTCCTCTACCTCCCTACTGGTACCCCAAACTGACCTGTTCTCTACCTCCTACTGGTACCCCAAACTGACCTGTCCTCTACCTCCTACTGGTACCCCAAACTGACCTGTTCTCTACCCCCTACTGGTACCCCAAACTGACCTGTTCTCTACCTCCCTACTGGTACCCCAAACTGACCTGTTCTCTACCTCCTACTGGTACCCCAAACTGACCTGTCCTCTACCTCCCTACTGGTACCCCAAACTGACCTGTTCTCTACCTCCTACTGGTACCCCAAACTGACCTGTTCTCTACCTCCTACTGGTACCCCAAACTGACCTGTTCTCTACCTCCTACTGGTACCCCAAACTGACCTGTTCTCTACCTCCTACTGGTACCCCAAACTGACCTGTTCTCTACCTCCTACTGGTACCCCAAACTGACCTGTCCTCTATCTCCTACTGGTACCCCAAACTGGCCTGTCCTCTACCTCCTACTGGTACCCCAAACTGACCTGTTCTCTACCTCCTACTGGTACCCCAAACTGGCCTGTTCTCTATCTCCTACTGGTACCCCAAACTGACCTGTCCTCTACCTCCTACTGGTACCCCAAACTGACCTGTTCTCTACCTCCTACTGGTACCCCAAACTGGCCTGTTCTCTACCTCCTACTGGTACCCCAAACTGACCTGTTCTCTACCTCCCTACTGGTACCCCAAACTGGCCTGTTCTCTACCTCCCTACTGGTACCCCAAACTGACCTGTCCTCTACCTCCTACTGGTACCCCAAACTGACCTGTTCTCTACCTCCTACTGGTACCCCAAACTGGCACCCCAAACTGGCCTGTCCTCTACCTCCTACTGGTACCCCAAACTGACCTGTCCTCTACCTCCCTACTGGTACCCCAAACTGACCTGTTCTCTACCTCCCTACTGGTACCCCAAACTGACCTGTCCTCTACCTCCCTACTGGTACCCCAAACTGACCTGTTCTCTACCTCCTACTGGTACCCCAAACTGGCCTGTCCTCTACCTCCTACTGGTACCCCAAACTGACCTGTTCTCTACCTCCTACTGGTACCCCAAACTGGCCTGTGCTCTACCTCCTACTGGTACCCCAAACTGACCTGTCCTCTACCTCCTACTGGTACCCCAAACTGACCTGTTCTCTACCTCCTACTGGTACCCCAAACTGGCCTGTTCTCTACCTCCTACTGGTACCCCAAACTGACCTGTTCTCTACCTCCCTACTGGTACCCCAAACTGGCCTGTTCTCTACCTCCCTACTGGTACCCCAAACTGAACTGTCCTCTACCACCTACTGGTACCACTAAATGACCTGTTCTCTACCTCCTACTGGTACCCCAAACTGGCCTGTCCTCTACCTCCTACTGGTACCCCAAACTGACCTGTCCTCTACCTCCCTACTGGTACCCCAAACTGACCTGTTCTCTACCTCCCTACTGGTACCCCAAACTGACCTGTCCTCTACCTCCCTACTGGTACCCCAAACTGACCTGTTCTCTACCTCCTACTGGTACCCCAAACTGGCCTGTTCTCTACCTCCTACTGGTACCCCAAACTGACCTGTTCTCTACCTCCCTACTGGTACCCCAAACTGACCTGTCCTCTACCTCCCTACTGGTACCCCAAACTGACCTGTTCTCTACCTCCCTACTGGTACCCCAAACTGACCTGTCCTCTACCTCCCTACTGGTACCCCAAACTGACCTGTTCTCTACCTCCTACTGGTACCCCAAACTGACCTGTCCTCTACCTCCTACTGGTACCCCAAACTGACCTGTTCTCTACCCCCTACTGGTACCCCAAACTGACCTGTTCTCTACCTCCCTACTGGTACCCCAAACTGACCTGTTCTCTACCTCCTACTGGTACCCCAAACTGACCTGTCCTCTACCTCCCTACTGGTACCCCAAACTGACCTGTTCTCTACCTCCTACTGGTACCCCAAACTGACCTGTTCTCTACCTCCTACTGGTACCCCAAACTGACCTGTTCTCTACCTCCTACTGGTACCCCAAACTGACCTGTTCTCTACCTCCTACTGGTACCCCAAACTGACCTGTTCTCTACCTCCTACTGGTACCCCAAACTGACCTGTCCTCTATCTCCTACTGGTACCCCAAACTGGCCTGTCCTCTACCTCCTACTGGTACCCCAAACTGACCTGTTCTCTACCTCCTACTGGTACCCCAAACTGGCCTGTTCTCTATCTCCTACTGGTACCCCAAACTGACCTGTCCTCTACCTCCTACTGGTACCCCAAACTGACCTGTTCTCTACCTCCTACTGGTACCCCAAACTGGCCTGTTCTCTACCTCCTACTGGTACCCCAAACTGACCTGTTCTCTACCTCCCTACTGGTACCCCAAACTGGCCTGTTCTCTACCTCCCTACTGGTACCCCAAACTGACCTGTCCTCTACCTCCTACTGGTACCCCAAACTGACCTGTTCTCTACCTCCTACTGGTACCCCAAACTGGCACCCCAAACTGGCCTGTCCTCTACCTCCTACTGGTACCCCAAACTGACCTGTCCTCTACCTCCCTACTGGTACCCCAAACTGACCTGTTCTCTACCTCCCTACTGGTACCCCAAACTGACCTGTCCTCTACCTCCCTACTGGTACCCCAAACTGACCTGTTCTCTACCTCCTACTGGTACCCCAAACTGGCCTGTTCTCTACCTCCTACTGGTACCCCAAACTGACCTGTTCTCTACCTCTTTACTGGTACCCCAAACTGACCTGTCCTCTACCTCCCTACTGGTACCCCAAACTGACCTGTTCTCTACCTCCCTACTGGTACCCCAAACTGACCTGTCCTCTACCTCCCTACTGGTACCCCAAACTGACCTGTTCTCTACCTCCTACTGGTACCCCAAACTGACCTGTTCTCTACCTCCTACTGGTACCCCAAACTGACCTGTTCTCTACCCCCTACTGGTACCCCAAACTGACCTGTTCTCTACCTCCCTACTGGTACCCCAAACTGACCTGTTCTCTACCTCCTACTGGTACCCCAAACTGACCTGTCCTCTACCTCCCTACTGGTACCCCAAACTGACCTGTTCTCTACCTCCTACTGGTACCCCAAACTGGCCTGTTCTCTACCTCCTACTGGTACCCCAAACTGACCTGTTCTCTACCTCCCTACTGTTACCCCAAACTGACCTGTCCTCTACCTCCTACTGGTACCCCAAACTGACCTGTTCTCTACCTCCTACTGGTACCCCAAACTGACCTGTTCTCTACCTCCTACTGGTACCCCAAACTGACCTGTTCTCTACCCCCTACTGGTACCCCAAACTGACCTGTTCTCTACCTACTACTGGTACCCCAAACTGACCTGTCCTCTACCTCCCTACTGGTACCCCAAACTGACCTGTTCTCTACCTCCCTACTGGTACCCCAAACTGACCTGTTCTCTACCTCCTACTGGTACCCCAAACTGACCTGTTCTCTACCTACTGGTACCCCAAACTGACCTGTTCTCTACCTCCTACTGGTACCCCAAACTGACCTGTTCTCTACCTCCCTACTGGTACCCCAAACTGACCTGTTCTCTACCTCCTACTGGTACCCCAAACTGACCTGTTCTCTACCTCCTACTGGTACCCCAAACTGACCTGTTCTCTACCTCCTACTGGTACCCCAAACTGACCTGTTCTCTACCTCCTACTGGTACCCCAAACTGACCTGTCCTCTATCTCCTACTGGTACCCCAAACTGGCCTGTCCTCTACCTCCTACTGGTACCCCAAACTGACCTGTTCTCTACCTCCTACTGGTACCCCAAACTGGCCTGTTCTCTACCTCCTACTGGTACCCCAAACTGACCTGTCCTCTACCTCCTACTGGTACCCCAAACTGACCTGTTCTCTACCTCCTACTGGTACCCCAAACTGGCCTGTTCTATACCTCCTACTGGTACCCCAAACTGACCTGTTCTCTACCTCCCTACTGGTACCCCAAACTGGCCTGTTCTCTACCTCCCTACTGGTACCCCAAACTTACCTGTCCTCTACCTCCTACTGGTACCCCAAACTGACCTGTTCTCTACCTCCTACTGGTACCCCAAACTGGCCTGTCCTCTACCTCCTACTGGTACCCCAAACTGACCTGTCCTCTACCTCCCTACTGGTACCCCAAACTGACCTGTTCTCTACCTCCCTACTGGTACCCCAAACTGACCTGTCCTCTACCTCCCTACTGGTACCCCAAACTGGCCTGTTCTCTACCTCCTACTGGTACCCCAAACTGATCTGTTCTCTACCTCCTACTGGTACCCCAAACTGACCTGTTCTCTACCTCCTACTGGTACCCCAAACTGACCTGTTCTCTACCTCCCTACTGGTACCCCAAACTGACCTGTTCTCTACCTCCCTACTGGTACCCCAAACTGACCTGTTCTCTACCTCCCTACTGGTACCCCAAACTGACCTGTTCTCTACCTACTGGTACCCCAAACTGACCTGTTCTCTACCTTCTACTGGTACCCCAAACTGACCTGTTCTCTACCTCCTACTGGTACCCCAAACTGACCTGTCCTCTACCTCCTACTGGTACCCCAAACTGACCTGTTCTCTACCTCCTACTGGTACCCCAAACTGACCTGTCCTCTACCTCCCTACTGGTACCCCAAACTGACCTGTTCTCTACCTCCTACTGGTACCCCAAACTGACCTGTTCTCTACCTCCTACTGGTACCCCAAACTGACCTGTCCTCTACCTCCTACTGGTACCCCAAACTGACCTGTTCTCTACCTCCTACTGGTACCCCAAACTGACCTGTTCTCTACCTCCTACTGGTACCCCAAACTGACCTGTTCTCTACCCCCTACTGGTACCCCAAACTGACCTGTTCTCTACCTACTACTGGTACCCCAAACTGACCTGTCCTCTACCTCCTACTGGTACCCCAAACTGACCTGTTCTCTACCTCCCTACTGGTACCCCAAACTGACCTGTTCTCTACCTCCCTACTGGTACCCCAATCTGACCTGTTCTCTACCTCCTACTGGTACCCCAAACTGACCTGTCCTCAACTCCTACTGGTACCCCAAACTGACCTGTTCTCTACCTCCTACTGGTACCCCAAACTGACCTGTTCTCTACCTCCTACTGGTACCCCAAACTGACCTGTTCTCTACCTCCTACTGGTACCCCAAACTGACCTGTCCTCAACTCCTACTGGTACCCCAAACTGACCTGTTCTCTACCTCCTACTGGTACCCCAAACTGACCTGTTCTCTACCTCCTACTGGTACCCCAAACTGACCTGTTCTCTACCTCCTACTGGTACCCCAAACTGACCTGTTCTCTACCTCCCTACTGGTACCCCAAACTGACCTGTTCTCTACCTCCTACTGGTACCCCAAACTGACCTGTTCTCTACCTCCTACTGGTACCCCAAACTGACCTGTCATCCCACCCTGGCATCCTGTGTCTGTCTGTCTCTGTGATGCTGGGCACTGGCCTCGGTCAGTTGTGTTCTCAACTAAACCAAGTTTAAGACCAGGTTTTGACCCTTGAGTTTGGTGTGTGTGTCTATATGTGTCAATTTGTACATGTGTGTGCGTGCATGAGTGTGTCTGTGTGTGTGTGCATGCATGCATGAGTGTTTGTGTGTGTGTGTGTGTGTGTGTGTGTGTGTGTGTGTGTGTGTGTGTGTGTGTGTGTGTGTGTGTGTGTGTGTGTGTGTGTGTGTGTGTGTGTGTGTGTGTGTGTGTGTGTGTGTGTGTGTGTGTGTGTGTGTGTGACTAACCTGTCTCTTCCCTCTCCTCTCCCATCAGGTTGAGTTAGAGAACATGGAGTTGACCCAGGGCATGTCTTCAGAGACGGCTGTGTCCTTCCTGTCTCGGCTCATGGCCATGGTTGACGTTCTGGTGTTCGCCAGCTCTCTCAACTTCTCTGAGATAGAGGCTGAGAAGAACATGTCCTCTGGAGGTCTGATGAGACAGTGTCTACGACTGGGTAAGAGAGAGAGAGAGAGAGAGAGAGAGAGAGAGAGAGAGAGAGAGAGAGAGAGAGAGAGAGAGAGAGAGAGAGAGAGAGAGAGAGAGAGAGAGAGAGAGAGAGAGAGAGAGAGAGAGAGAGAGAGAGAGAGAGTCTTCTCAAGGCAAAGTCTTCTCATGCTTTGTTGATTTCAAAAAAGCCTTCGACTCAATTTGGCATGAGGGTCTGCTATACAAATTGATGGAAAGTGGTGTTGGGGGTAAAACATACGACATTATAAAATCCATGTACACAAACAACAAGTGTGCGGTTAAAATTGGCAAAAAACACACACATTTCTTCACACAGGGTCGTGGGGTGAGACAGGGATGCAGCTTAAGCCCCACCCTCTTCAACATATATATCAACGAATTGGCGCGGGCACTAGAACAGTCTGCAGCACCCGGTCTCACCCTACTAGAATCCGAAGTCAAATGTCTACTGTTTGCTGATGATCTGGTGCTTCTGTCACCAACCAAGGAGGGCCTACAGCAGCACCTAGATCTTCTGCACAGATTCTGTCAGACCTGGGCCCTGACAGTAAATCTCAGTAAGACCAAAATAATGGTGTTCCAAAAAAGGTCCAGTCACCAGGACCACAAATTCCATCTAGACACCGTTGCCCTAGAGCACACAAAAAACTATACATACCTCGGCCTAAACATCAGCACCACAGGTAACTTCCACAAAGCTGTGAACGATCTGAGAGACAAGGCAAGAAGGGCCTTCTATGCCATCAAAAGGAACATAAATTTCAACATACCAATTAGGATCTGGCTAAAAATACTTGAATCAGTCATAGAGCCCATTGCCCTTTATGGTTGTGAGGTCTGGGGTCCGCTCACCAACCAAGATTTCACAAAATGGGACAAACACCAAATTGAGACTCTGCATGCAGAATTCTGCAAAAATATCCTCCGTGTACAACGTAGAACACCAAATAATGCATGCAGAGCAGAATTAGGCCGATACCCACTAATTATCAAAATCCAGAAAAGAGCCGTTAAATTCTACAACCACCTAAAAGGAAGCGATTCCCAAACCTTCCATAACAAAGCCATCACCTACAGAGAGATGAACCTGGAGAAGAGTCCCCTAAGCAAGCTGGTCCTAGGGCTCTGTTCACAAACACAAACACACCCCACAGAGCCCCAGGACAACAGCACAATTAGACCCAACCAAATCATGAGAAAACAAAAAGATAATTACTTGACACATTGGAAAGAATTAACAAAAAAAAACAGAGCAAACTAGAATGCTATTTGGCCCTAAACAGAGAGTACACAGTGGCAGAA
>NC_092109.1:37629484-37681984 GCF_045679555.1 Salvelinus alpinus | reverse complement strand
TGGAGGCTGAGACAGGAGCGGTCAGGAGACACTGTGGCCCCATCCGAAGAAACCCCCGGACAGGGCCAAATAGGAAGGATATAACCCCACCCACTTTGCCAAAGCACAGCCCCCGCACCACTAGAGGGTAATCCTCAACCACCAACTTACAATCCTGAGACAAGGCCGAGTATAGCCCACAAAGGTCTCCACCACAGCACAAACCAAGGGGGGGCGCCAACCCAGACAGGAAGATCACGTCAGTAACTCAACCCACTCAAGTGACGCACCCCTCCTAGGGACGGCATGAAAGAGCACCAGCAAGCCAGTGACTCAGCCCCTGTAACAGGGTTAGAGGCAGAGAATCCCAGTGGAGAGAGGGGATCCGGCCTGGCAGAGACAGCAAGGGCGGTTCGTTGCTCCAGAGCCTTTCCGTTCACCTTCACACTCCTGGGCCAGGCTACACTCAATCATATGACCTACTGAAGAGATAAGTCTTCAGTAAAGACTTAAAGGTTGAGACCGAGTCTGCGTCTCTCACATGGGTAGGCAGACTGTTCCATAAAAATGGAGATCTATAGGAGAAAGCCCTGCCTCCCGCTGTTTGCTTAGAAATTCTAGGGACAATTAGGAGGCCTGCGTCTTGTGACCGTAGCGTACGTATTGGTATGTACGGCAGGACCAACTCGGAAAGATAGGTAGGAGCAAGCCCATGTAACGCTTTATAGGTTAACAGTAAAACCTTGAAATCAGCCCTTGCCTTAACAGGAAGCCAGTGTAGGGAAGCTAGCACTGGAGTAATATGATCAAATTTCTTGGTTCTAGTCAGGATTCTAGCAGCCGTATTTAGCACTAACTGAAGTTTATTTAGTGCTTTATCCGGGTAGCCGGAAAGTAGAGCATTGCAGTAGTCTAACCTAGAAGTAACAAATGCATGGATTAATTTTTCTGCATCATTTTTGGACAGAAAATTTCTGATTTTAGCAATGTTACGTAGATGGAAAAAAGCTGTCCTTGAAACAGTCTTGATATGTTCGTCAAAAGAGAGATCAGGGTCAAGAGTAACGCCGAGGTCCTTCACAGTTTTATTTGAGACGACTTTACAACCATCAAGATGAATTGTCAGATTTAACAGAAGATCTCTTTGTTTCTTGGGACCTAGAACAAGCATCTCTGTTTTGTCCGAGTTTAAAAGTAGAAAGTTTTCAGCCATCCACTTCCTTATGTCTGAAACACAGGCTTCTAGCGAGGGCAATTTTGGGGCTTCACCATGTTTCATTGAAATGTACAGCTGTGTGTCATCCGCATAGCAGTGAAAGTTAACATTATGTTTTCGAATAACATCCCCAAGAGGTAAAATATATAGTGAAAACAATAGTGGTCCTAAAACGGAACCTTGAGGAACACCGAAATGTACAGTTGATTTGTCAGAGGACAGACCATTCACAGAGACAAACTGATATCTTTCCGACAGGTAAGATCTAAACCAGGCCAGAACTTGTCCGTGTAGACCAATTTGGGTTTCCAGTCTCTCCAAAAGAATGTGGTGATCGATGGTGTCAAAGGCAGCACTAAGGTCTAGTAGCACGAGGACAGATGCAGAGCCTCGGTCTGACGCCATTAAAAGGTCATTTACCACCTTCACAAGTGCAGTCTCAGTGCTATGATGGGGTCTAAAACCAGACTGAAGCATTTCGTATACATTATTTGTCTTCAGAAAGGCAGTGAGTTGCTGCGCAACAGCTTTTTCTAAAATCTTTGAGAGGAATGGAAGATTCGATATAGGCCGATAGTTTTTTATATTTTCCGGGTCAAGGTTTGGCTTTTTCAAGAGAGGCTTTATCACTGCCACTTTTAGTGAGTTTGGTACACATCCGGTGGATAGAGAGCTGTTTATTATGTTCAACATAGGAGGGCCAAGCACAGGAAGCAGCTCCTTCAGCAGTTTAGTAGGAATAGGATCCAGTATGCAGCTTGAAGGTTTAGAGGCCATGATTATTTTCATCATTGTGTCAAGAGATATAGTACTAAAACACTTAAGTGTCTCTCCCGATCCCAGGCCCTCGCAGAGCTGTGCAGATCCAGGACAGCTAAGCCCTGGAGGAATACGCAGATTCAAAGAGGAGTCCGTAATTTGCTTTCTAATGGTCATGATCTTTTCCTCAAAGAAGTTCATGAATTTATTACTGCTGAAGTGAAAGCCATCCTCTCTTGGGGAATGCTGCTTCTGCTTCTTCCTTCAGTACTTGTCTCTTCCTTCAGTTCTTGTCTCTTCCTTCAGTTCTTGTCTCTTCCTTCAGTACTTGTCTCTTCCTTCAGTACTTGTCTCCAGCAGTACTTGTCTCCAGCAGTACTTGTCTCTTCCTTCAGTACTTGTCTCTTCCTTCAGTACGTGTCTCTTCCTTCAGTACTTGTCTCTTCCTTCAGTACTTGTCTCTTCCTTCAGTACTTGTCTCTTCCTTCAGTACTTGTCTCTTCCTTCAGTACTTGTCTCTTCCTTCAGTACTTGTCTCTTCCTTCAGTACTTGTCTCTTCCTTCAGTACTTGTCTCTTCCTTCAGTACTTGTCTCTTCCTTCAGTACTTGTCTCTTCCTTCAGTACTTGTCTCTTCCTTCAGTACTTGTCTCTTCCTTCAGTACTTGTCTCCAGCAGTACTTGTCTCCAGCAGTACTTGTCTCTTCCTTCAGTACGTGTCTCTTCCTTCAGTACTTGTCTCTTCCTTCAGTACTTGTCTCTTCCGTCAGTACTTGTCTCTTCCTTCAGTACTTGTCTCTTTCTTCAGTACTTGTCTCTTCCTTCAGTACTTGTCTCTTCCTTCAGTACTTGTCTCTTCCTTCAGTACTTGTCTCTTCCTTCAGTACTTGTCTCTTCCTTCAGTACTTGTCTCTTCCTTCAGTACTTGTCTCTTCCTTCAGTACTTGTCTCTTCCTTCAGTACGTGTCTCTTCCTTCAGTACTTGTCTCTTCCTTCAGTACTTGTCTCTTCCTTCAGTACTTGTCTCTTCCTTCAGTACTTGTCTCTTCCTTCAGTACTTGTCTCTTCCTTCAGTACTTGTCTCTTCCTTCAGTACTTGTCTCTTCCTTCAGTACTTGTCTCTTCCTTCAGTACTTGTCTCTTCCTTCAGTACTTGTCTCTTCCTTCAGTACGTGTCTCTTCCTTCAGTACTTGTCTCTTCCTTCAGTACTTGTCTCTTCCTTCAGTACTTGTCTCTTCCTTCAGTACTTGTCTCTTCCTTCAGTACTTGTCTCTTCCTTCAGTACTTGTCTCTTCCTTCGGTACTTGTCTCTTCCTTCAGTACTTGTCTCTTCCTTCAGTACTTGTGTCTTCCTTCAGTACTTGTCTCTTCCTTCAGTACTTGTCTCCAGCACTTGTCTCCAGCAGTAGTTGTCTCTTCCTTCAGTACTTGTCTCTTCCTTCAGTACTTGTCTCTTCCTTCAGTTCTTGTCTCTTCCTTCAGTACTTGTCTCTTCCTTCAGTACTTGTCTCCAGCAGTACTTGTCTCTTCCTTCAGTACTTGTCTCTTCCTTCAGTTCTTGTCTCTTCCTTCAGTTCTTGTCTCTTCCTTCAGTACTTGTCTCTTCCTTCAGTACTTGTCTCCAGCAGTACTTGTCTCCAGCAGTACTTGTCTCTTCCTTCAGTACTTGTCTCTTCCTTCAGTACTTGTCTCTTCCTTCAGTACGTGTCTCTTCCTTCAGTACTTGTCTCTTCCTTCAGTACTTGTCTCTTCCTTCAGTACTTGTCTCCAGCAGTACTTGTCTCTTCCTTCAGTACTTGTCTCTTCCTTCAGTACTTGTCTCTTCCTTCAGTACTTGTCTCTTCCTTCAGTACTTGTCTCTTCCTTCAGTACTTGTCTCTTCCTTCAGTACTTGTCTCTTCCTTCAGTACTTGTCTCTTCCTTCAGTACTTGTCTCTTCCTTCAGTACTTGTCTCTTCCTTCAGTACTTGTCTCTTCCTTCAGTAATTCTCTCTTCCTTCAGTACTTGTCTCTTCCTTCAGTACTTGTCTCTTCCTTCAGTACTTGTCTCTTCCTTCAGTACTTGTCTCTTCCTTCAGTACTTGTCTCTTCCTTCAGTACTTGTCTCTTCCTTCAGTACTTGTCTCTTCCTTCAGTACTTGTCTCTTCCTTCAGTACTTGTCTCTTCCTTCAGTACTTGTCTCTTCCTTCAGTTCTTGTCTCTTCCTTCAGTTCTTGTCTCTTCCTTCAGTACTTGTCTCTTCCTTCAGTACTTGTCTCCTGCAGTACTTGTCTCTTCCTTCAGTACTTGTCTCTTCCTTCAGTACTTGTCTCTTCCTTCAGTACTTGTCTCTTCCTTCAGTACTTGTCTCTTCCTTCAGTACTTGTCTCTTCCTTCAGTTCTTGTCTCTTCCTTCAGTACTTGTCTCTTCTTTCAGTACTTGTCTCTTCCTTCAGTACTTGTCTCTTCCTTCAGTACTTGTCTCTTCCTTCAGTACTTGTCTCCAGCAGTACTTGTCTCTTCCTTCAGTACTTGTCTCTTCCTTCAGTACTTGTCTCTTCCTTCAGTACTTGTCTCTTCCTTCAGTACTTGTCTCTTCCTTCAGTAGTTGTCTCTTCCTTCAGTAGTTGTCTCTTCCTTCAGTACTTGTCTCTTCCTTCAGTACTTGTCTCTTCCTTCAGTAGTTGTCTCTTCCTTCAGTAGTTGTCTCTTCCTTCAGTACTTGTCTCTTCCTTCAGTACTTGTCTCTTCCAGCAGTACTTGTCTCTTCCTTCAGTACTTGTCTCTTCCTTCAGTACTTGTCTCCAGCAGTACTTGTCTCCAGCAGTACTTGTCTCTTCCTTCAGTACTTGTCTCTTCCTTCAGTACTTGTCTCTTCCTTCAGTACTTGTCTCTTCCTTCAGTACTTGTCTCTTCCTTCAGTACTTGTCTCCAGCAGTACTTGTCTCTTCCTTCAGTACTTGTCTCTTCCTTCAGTTCTTGTCTCTTCCTTCAGTTCTTGTCTCTTCCTTCAGTACTTGTCTCTTCCTTCAGTACTTGTCTCCAGCAGTACTTGTCTCCAGCAGTAGTTGTCTCTTCCTTCAGTACTTGTCTCTTCCTTCAGTACGTGTCTCTTCCTTCAGTACTTGTCTCTTCCTTCAGTACTTGTCTCTTCCTTCAGTACTTGTCTCCAGCAGTACTTGTCTCTTCCTTCAGTACTTGTCTCTTCCTTCAGTACTTGTCTCTTCCTTCAGTACTTGTCTCTTCCTTCAGTACTTGTCTCTTCCTTCAGTACTTGTCTCTTCCTTCAGTACTTGTCTCTTCCTTCAGTACTTGTCTCTTCCTTCAGTACTTGTCTCCAGCAGTACTTGTCTCCAGCAGTACTTGTCTCTTCCTTCAGTACGTGTCTCTTCCTTCAGTACTTGTCTCTTCCTTCAGTACTTGTCTCTTCCGTCAGTACTTGTCTCTTCCTTCAGTACTTGTCTCTTTCTTCAGTACTTGTCTCTTCCTTCAGTACTTGTCTCTTCCTTCAGTACTTGTCTCTTCCTTCAGTACTTGTCTCTTCCTTCAGTACTTGTCTCTTCCTTCAGTACTTGTCTCTTCCTTCAGTACTTGTCTCTTCCTTCAGTACTTGTCTCTTCCTTCAGTAGTTGTCTCTTCCTTCAGTAGTTGTCTCTTCCTTCAGTACTTGTCTCTTCCTTCAGTACTTGTCTCTTCCTTCAGTAGTTGTCTCTTCCTTCAGTAGTTGTCTCTTCCTTCAGTACTTGTCTCTTCCTTCAGTACTTGTCTCTTCCAGCAGTACTTGTCTCTTCCTTCAGTACTTGTCTCTTCCTTCAGTACTTGTCTCCAGCAGTACTTGTCTCCAGCAGTACTTGTCTCTTCCTTCAGTACTTGTCTCTTCCTTCAGTACTTGTCTCTTCCTTCAGTACTTGTCTCTTCCTTCAGTACTTGTCTCTTCCTTCAGTACTTGTCTCTTCCTTCAGTACTTGTCTCCAGCAGTACTTGTCTCTTCCTTCAGTACTTGTCTCTTCCTTCAGTTCTTGTCTCTTCCTTCAGTTCTTGTCTCTTCCTTCAGTACTTGTCTCTTCCTTCAGTACTTGTCTCCAGCAGTACTTGTCTCCAGCAGTACTTGTCTCTTCCTTCAGTACTTGTCTCTTCCTTCAGTACGTGTCTCTTCCTTCAGTACTTGTCTCTTCCTTCAGTACTTGTCTCTTCCTTCAGTACTTGTCTCCAGCAGTACTTGTCTCTTCCTTCAGTACTTGTCTCTTCCTTCAGTACTTGTCTCTTCCTTCCTTCAGTACTTGTCTCTTCCTTCAGTACTTGTCTCTTCCTTCAGTACTTGTCTCTTCCTTCAGTACTTGTCTCTTCCTTCAGTACTTGTCTCTTCCTTCAGTACTTGTCTCCAGCAGTACTTGTCTCCAGCAGTACTTGTCTCTTCCTTCAGTACGTGTCTCTTCCTTCAGTACTTGTCTCTTCCTTCAGTACTTGTCTCTTCCGTCAGTACTTGTCTCTTCCTTCAGTCTCTTCCTTCAGTACTTGTCTCTTCCTTCAGTACTTGTCTCTTCCTTCAGTACTTGTCTCTTCCTTCAGTACTTGTCTCTTCCTTCAGTACTTGTCTCTTCCTTCAGTACTTGTCTCCAGCAGTACTTGTCTCCAGCAGTACTTGTCTCTTCCTTCAGTACGTGTCTCTTCCTTCAGTACTTGTCTCTTCCTTCAGTACTTGTCTCTTCCGTCAGTACTTGTCTCTTCCTTCAGTACTTGTCTCTTTCTTCAGTACTTGTCTCTTCCTTCAGTACTTGTCTCTTCCTTCAGTACTTGTCTCTTCCTTCAGTACTTGTCTCTTCCTTCAGTACTTGTCTCTTCCTTCAGTACTTGTCTCTTCCTTCAGTACGTGTCTCTTCCTTCAGTACTTGTCTCTTCCTTCAGTACTTGTCTCTTCCTTCAGTACTTGTCTCTTCCTTCAGTACTTGTCTCTTCCTTCAGTACTTGTCTCTTCCTTCAGTACTTGTCTCTTCCTTCGGTACTTGTCTCTTCCTTCAGTACTTGTCTCTTCCTTCAGTACTTGTCTCTTCCTTCAGTACTTGTCTCTTCCTTCAGTACTTGTCTCCAGCACTTGTCTCCAGCAGTAGTTGTCTCTTCCTTCAGTACTTGTCTCTTCCTTCAGTACTTGTCTCTTCCTTCAGTTCTTGTCTCTTCCTTCAGTACTTGTCTCTTCCTTCAGTACTTGTCTCCAGCAGTACTTGTCTCTTCCTTCAGTACTTGTCTCTTCCTTCAGTTCTTGTCTCTTCCTTCAGTTCTTGTCTCTTCCTTCAGTACTTGTCTCTTCCTTCAGTACTTGTCTCCAGCAGTACTTGTCTCCAGCAGTACTTGTCTCTTCCTTCAGTACTTGTCTCTTCCTTCAGTACGTGTCTCTTCCTTCAGTACTTGTCTCTTCCTTCAGTACTTGTCTCTTCCTTCAGTACTTGTCTCTTCCTTCAGTACTTGTCTCTTCCTTCAGTACTTGTCTCTTCCTTCAGTACTTGTCTCTTCCTTCAGTACTTGTCTCTTCCTTCAGTACTTGTCTCTTCCTTCAGTACTTGTCGCTTCCTTCAGTACTTGTCTCTTCCTTCAGTACTTGTCTCTTCCTTCAGTACTTGTCTCTTCCTTCAGTACTTGTCTCCAGCAGTACTTGTCTCCAGCAGTACTTGTCTCTTCCTTCAGTACGTGTCTCTTCCTTCAGTACTTGTCTCTTCCTTCAGTACTTGTCTCTTCCGTCAGTACTTGTCTCTTCCTTCAGTACTTGTCTCTTTCTTCAGTACTTGTCTCTTCCTTCAGTACTTGTCTCTTCCTTCAGTACTTGTCTCTTCCTTCAGTACTTGTCTCTTCCTTCAGTACTTGTCTCTTCCTTCAGTACTTGTCTCTTCCTTCAGTACTTGTCTCTTCCTTCAGTACTTGTCTCTTCCTTCAGTACGTGTCTCTTCCTTCAGTACTTGTCTCTTCCTTCAGTACTTGTCTCTTCCTTCAGTACTTGTCTCTTCCTTCAGTACTTGTCTCTTCCTTCAGTACTTGTCTCTTCCTTCAGTACTTGTCTCTTCCTTCAGTACTTGTCTCTTCCTTCAGTACTTGTCTCTTCCTTCAGTACTTGTCTCTTCCTTCAGTACTTGTCTCTTCCTTCAGTACGTGTCTCTTCCTTCAGTACTTGTCTCTTCCTTCAGTACTTGTCTCTTCCTTCAGTACTTGTCTCTTCCTACAGTACTTGTCTCTTCCTTCAGTACTTGTCTCTTCCTTCAGTACTTGTCTCTTCCTTCGGTACTTGTCTCTTCCTTCAGTACTTGTCTCTTCCTTCAGTACTTGTGTCTTCCTTCAGTACTTGTCTCTTCCTTCAGTACTTGTCTCCAGCACTTGTCTCCAGCAGTAGTTGTCTCTTCCTTCAGTACTTGTCTCTTCCTTCAGTACTTGTCTCTTCCTTCAGTTCTTGTCTCTTCCTTCAGTACTTGTCTCTTCCTTCAGTACTTGTCTCCAGCAGTACTTGTCTCTTCCTTCAGTACTTGTCTCTTCCTTCAGTTCTTGTCTCTTCCTTCAGTTCTTGTCTCTTCCTTCAGTACTTGTCTCTTCCTTCAGTACTTGTCTCCAGCAGTACTTGTCTCCAGCAGTACTTGTCTCTTCCTTCAGTACTTGTCTCTTCCTTCAGTACGTGTCTCTTCCTTCAGTACTTGTCTCTTCCTTCAGTACTTGTCTCTTCCTTCAGTACTTGTCTCCAGCAGTACTTGTCTCTTCCTTCAGTACTTGTCTCTTCCTTCAGTACTTGTCTCTTCCTTCAGTACTTGTCTCTTCCTTCAGTACTTGTCTCTTCCTTCAGTACTTGTCTCTTCCTTCAGTACTTGTCTCTTCCTTCAGTACTTGTCTCTTCCTTCAGTACTTGTCTCTTCCTTCAGTACTTGTCTCTTCCTTCAGTACTTGTCTCTTCCTTCAGTACTTCTCTCTTCCTTCAGTACTTGTCTCTTCCTTCAGTACTTGTCTCTTCCTTCAGTACTTGTCTCTTCCTTCAGTACTTGTCTCTTCCTTCAGTACTTGTCTCTTCCTTCAGTACTTGTCTCTTCCTTCAGTACTTGTCTCTTCCTTCAGTACTTGTCTCTTCCTTCAGTACTTGTCTCTTCCTTCAGTACTTGTCTCTTCCTTCAGTTCTTGTCTCTTCCTTCAGTTCTTGTCTCTTCCTTCAGTACTTGTCTCTTCCTTCAGTACTTGTCTCCTGCAGTACTTGTCTCTTCCTTCAGTACTTGTCTCTTCCTTCAGTACTTGTCTCTTCCTTCAGTACTTGTCTCTTCCTTCAGTACTTGTCTCTTCCTTCAGTACTTGTCTCTTCCTTCAGTTCTTGTCTCTTCCTTCAGTACTTGTCTCTTCTTTCAGTACTTGTCTCTTCCTTCAGTACTTGTCTCTTCCTTCAGTACTTGTCTCTTCCTTCAGTACTTGTCTCCAGCAGTACTTGTCTCTTCCTTCAGTACTTGTCTCTTCCTTCAGTACTTGTCTCTTCCTTCAGTACTTGTCTCTTCCTTCAGTACTTGTCTCTTCCTTCAGTAGTTGTCTCTTCCTTCAGTAGTTGTCTCTTCCTTCAGTACTTGTCTCTTCCTTCAGTACTTGTCTCTTCCTTCAGTAGTTGTCTCTTCCTTCAGTAGTTGTCTCTTCCTTCAGTACTTGTCTCTTCCTTCAGTACTTGTCTCTTCCAGCAGTACTTGTCTCTTCCTTCAGTACTTGTCTCTTCCTTCAGTACTTGTCTCCAGCAGTACTTGTCTCCAGCAGTACTTGTCTCTTCCTTCAGTACTTGTCTCTTCCTTCAGTACTTGTCTCTTCCTTCAGTACTTGTCTCTTCCTTCAGTACTTGTCTCTTCCTTCAGTACTTGTCTCTTCCTTCAGTACTTGTCTCCAGCAGTACTTGTCTCTTCCTTCAGTACTTGTCTCTTCCTTCAGTTCTTGTCTCTTCCTTCAGTTCTTGTCTCTTCCTTCAGTACTTGTCTCTTCCTTCAGTACTTGTCTCCAGCAGTACTTGTCTCCAGCAGTACTTGTCTCTTCCTTCAGTACTTGTCTCTTCCTTCAGTACGTGTCTCTTCCTTCAGTACTTGTCTCTTCCTTCAGTACTTGTCTCTTCCTTCAGTACTTGTCTCCAGCAGTACTTGTCTCTTCCTTCAGTACTTGTCTCTTCCTTCAGTACTTGTCTCTTCCTTCAGTACTTGTCTCTTCCTTCAGTACTTGTCTCTTCCTTCAGTACTTGTCTCTTCCTTCAGTACTTGTCTCTTCCTTCAGTACTTGTCTCTTCCTTCAGTACTTGTCTCCAGCAGTACTTGTCTCCAGCAGTACTTGTCTCTTCCTTCAGTACGTGTCTCTTCCTTCAGTACTTGTCTCTTCCTTCAGTACTTGTCTCTTCCGTCAGTACTTGTCTCTTCCTTCAGTACTTGTCTCTTTCTTCAGTACTTGTCTCTTCCTTCAGTACTTGTCTCTTCCTTCAGTACTTGTCTCTTCCTTCAGTACTTGTCTCTTCCTTCAGTACTTGTCTCTTCCTTCAGTACTTGTCTCTTCCTTCAGTACTTGTCTCTTCCTTCAGTACGTGTCTCTTCCTTCAGTACTTGTCTCTTCCTTCAGTACTTGTCTCTTCCTTCAGTACTTGTCTCTTCCTTCAGTACTTGTCTCTTCCTTCAGTACTTGTCTCTTCCTTCAGTACTTGTCTCTTCCTTCGGTACTTGTCTCTTCCTTCAGTACTTGTCTCTTCCTTCAGTACTTGTCTCTTCCTTCAGTACTTGTCTCTTCCTTCAGTACTTGTCTCCAGCACTTGTCTCCAGCAGTAGTTGTCTCTTCCTTCAGTACTTGTCTCTTCCTTCAGTACTTGTCTCTTCCTTCAGTTCTTGTCTCTTCCTTCAGTACTTGTCTCTTCCTTCAGTACTTGTCTCCAGCAGTACTTGTCTCTTCCTTCAGTACTTGTCTCTTCCTTCAGTTCTTGTCTCTTCCTTCAGTTCTTGTCTCTTCCTTCAGTACTTGTCTCTTCCTTCAGTACTTGTCTCCAGCAGTACTTGTCTCCAGCAGTACTTGTCTCTTCCTTCAGTACTTGTCTCTTCCTTCAGTACGTGTCTCTTCCTTCAGTACTTGTCTCTTCCTTCAGTACTTGTCTCTTCCTTCAGTACTTGTCTCTTCCTTCAGTACTTGTCTCTTCCTTCAGTACTTGTCTCTTCCTTCAGTACTTGTCTCTTCCTTCAGTACTTGTCTCTTCCTTCAGTACTTGTCTCTTCCTTCAGTACTTGTCTCTTCCTTCAGTACTTGTCTCTTCCTTCAGTACTTGTCTCTTCCTTCAGTACTTGTCTCTTCCTTCAGTACTTGTCTCCAGCAGTACTTGTCTCCAGCAGTACTTGTCTCTTCCTTCAGTACGTGTCTCTTCCTTCAGTACTTGTCTCTTCCTTCAGTACTTGTCTCTTCCGTCAGTACTTGTCTCTTCCTTCAGTACTTGTCTCTTTCTTCAGTACTTGTCTCTTCCTTCAGTACTTGTCTCTTCCTTCAGTACTTGTCTCTTCCTTCAGTACTTGTCTCTTCCTTCAGTACTTGTCTCTTCCTTCAGTACTTGTCTCTTCCTTCAGTACTTGTCTCTTCCTTCAGTACTTGTCTCTTCCTTCAGTACGTGTCTCTTCCTTCAGTACTTGTCTCTTCCTTCAGTACTTGTCTCTTCCTTCAGTACTTGTCTCTTCCTTCAGTACTTGTCTCTTCCTTCAGTACTTGTCTCTTCCTTCAGTACTTGTCTCTTCCTTCAGTACTTGTCTCTTCCTTCAGTACTTGTCTCTTCCTTCAGTACTTGTCTCTTCCTTCAGTACTTGTCTCTTCCTTCAGTACGTGTCTCTTCCTTCAGTACTTGTCTCTCTCCTTCCAGTACTTGTCTCTTCCTTCAGTACTGTGTCTCTTCCTTCAGTACTTGTCTCTTCCTTCAGTACTTGTCTCTTCCTTCAGTACTTGTCTCTTCCTTCAGTACTTGTCTCTTCCTTCAGTACTTGTCTCTTCCTTCAGTACTTGTCTCTTCCTTCAGTACTTGTCTCTTCCTTCAGTACTTGTCTCCAGCACTTGTCTCCAGCAGTACGTTGTCTCTTCCTTCAGTACTTGTCTCTTCCTTCAGGTACTTGTCTCTCTTCCTTCAGTATCTTGTCTCTTCCTTCAGTACTTGTCTCTTCCTTCAGTACTTGTCTCCAGCAGTAGCTTGTCTCTTCCTTCAGTACTTGTCTCTTCCTTCAGTATCTTGTCTCTTCCTTCAGTACTTGTCTCTTCCTGTCAGTACTTGTCTCTTCCTTCAGTACTTGTCTCTTCCTTCAGTACTTGTCTCTTCCTTCAGTACTTGTCTCTTCCTTCAGTACTTGCTCTCTTCCTTCAGTACTTGTCTCTTCCTTCAGTACTTGTCTCTTCCTTCAGTACTTGTCTCTTCCTTCAGTACTTGTCTCTTCCTTCAGTACGTGTCTCTTCCTTCAGTACTTGTCTCTTCCTTCAGTACTTGTCTCTTCCTTCAGTACTTGTCTCTTCCTTCAGTACTTGTCTCTTCCTTCAGTACTTGTCTCTTCCTTCAGTACTTGTCTCTTCCTTCGGTACTTGTCTCTTCCTTCAGTATTTGTCTCTTCCTTCAGTACTTGTCTCTTCCTTCAGTACTTGTCTCTTCCTTCAGTACTTGTCTCCAGCACTTGTCTCCAGCAGTAGTTGTCTCTTCCTTCAGTACTTGTCTCTTCCTTCAGTACTTGTCTCTTCCTTCAGTTCTTGTCTCTTGCTTCAGTACATGTCTCCAACAGTACATGTCTCCAGCAGTACTTGTCTCTTCCTTCAGTACTTGTCTCTTCCTTCAGTACTTGTCTCTTCCTTCAGTTCTTGTCTCTTGCTTCAGTACATGTCTCCAACAGTACATGTCTCCAGCAGTACTTGTCTCTTCCTTCAGTACTTGTCTCTTCCTTCAGTACTTGTCTCTTCCTTCAGTACTTGTCTCTTGCTTCAGTACATGTTTCCAACAGTACTTGTCTCCAACAGCACTGGTCTCCAGCAGTACTTGTCAGGCATGTCCCGGGTGTTTAACTGTGTGGTAATGTTGTGTTACTCTGCCAGTCTGGTCCCGGGTGTTTAACTGTGTGGTAATGTTGTGTTACTCTGCCAGTCTGGTCCCTGGTGTTTAACTGTGTGGTAATGTTGTGTTACTCTGCCAGGCATGTCCCTGGTGTTTAACTGTGTGGTAATGTTGTGTTACTCTGCCAGGCATGTCCCTGGTGTTTAACTGTGTGGTAATGTTGTGTTACTCTGCCAGTCATGCAGCTAGGAGAGAATAGGCTTTATCCTGCTGAATTACCATCTTCTGTCTCTACCTCTGTTGAGTCCTCGCTCAAGCCTTAGGTGCTAATAACACCATAAATTATACCAACCTTACACACATACACACAGGCGGGTACACACATATTAACTTTCAACTGCAGAGACACGTACACATAATTTAACAAGCCTCTTCTTTATAATTACATTGCCTTTCGACTGCTTGTGTGACTTGTGCTGCAACTGAAATTAATTTTGAGAAAATGTTGTCCTATTGTATCTCTCACATTTACAACCAATTCTCTCTCTGTCTCTTTCTCTCTCTCTGTGTTTCTCTGCCTCTCTGTCTTTCTGTGTCTCTGTCTTTCTCTCTCTCTGTGTTTCTCGCTGTCTCTCTGTGTTTCTCTCTGTGTCTCTGTCTTTCTCTCTCTCTCTGTGTTTCTCTGTGTTTCTCTCTGTTTCTCCCTGTCTCTCTGTGTCTCTCTGTCTTTCTCTCTCTCTGTGTTTCTCCCTGTCTCTCTGTGTTTCTCACTGTCTCTCTGTGTTTCTCTCTGTCTCTCTATGTTTCTCTCTGTGTTTCTCTCTGTGTTTCTCTCTGTGTTTCTCTCTGTGTTTCTCTCTCTCTGTGTCTCTCTCTGTGTTTCTCTCTGTGTTTCTCTATGTCTCTCGGTGTTTCTCTGTCTCTCTGTCTCTGTGTGTCTCTCTGTCTCTGTGTGTCTCTCTGTTTCTCTGTGTCTTTCTTTCTCTCTGTGTTTCTCTCTGTGTCTCTCTGTCTCTCTCTGTCTCTCTGTGTTTCTCTCTGTCTCTCTGTGTTTCTCCATGTCTCTCTGTGTTTCTCTGTCTCTCTGTGTTTCTCTCTGTCTCTCTGTGTTTCTCACTGTCTCTCTGTGTCTCTGTGTTTCTCTATGTCTCTCGGTGTTTCTCTGTCTCTCTGTGTTTCTCGCTGTCTCTGTGTTTCTTTCTTTGTCTCTCTGTCTCTCTCGGTCTCTCTCGGGTCTCGCTCGGTCTCTCACTGTCACTCTCTGTCTCTGTGTTTCTCTCTGTCTCTCTCTGTGTCTCTCTTGGTCTCTCTCGGTCTCTCTCGGTCTCTCTCGGTCTCTCTCGGTCTCTCGCTGTCACTCTCTGTCTCTGTGTTTATCTCTGTCTCTCTCTGTGTCTCTCTCTGTCTCTCTCTCTCTGTGTCTCTCTGTGTCTCTCTGTGTCTCTCTGTGTCTCTCTGTCTCTCTGTCTCTGTGTCTCTCTGTGTCTCTCTGTCTCTCTTTCTCTCTCTGTGTCTTTGTCTCTCTGTCTCTCTCTGTGTCTCTCTGTGTCTCTCTGTGTCTCTCTGTCTCTCTGTCTCTGTGTCTCTCTGTGTCTCTCTGTCTCTCTTTCTCTCTCTGTGTCTTTGTCTCTATGTCTCTCTCTGTGTCTTTCTGTCTATTTCTGTATCTTGCTCTGTCTCTCTGTCTGTCTCTCTTTCTCGGTGTCTCGCTCTGTCTCTGTGTCTCTCTCTGTCTGTCTCTGTCTGTCTCTCTCATTCTCTCTCTGTCTGTCTCTCTCTGTGTCTCTGTATCTCTGTGTGTCTCTGTCTGTTTCTCTTTCTCTGTCTGTCGCTGTCACTCTCTGTCTCTCTCTCTCTGTGTCTTTCTCTGTCTCTCTGTCTCTCTGTCGCTCTCTGTGTCTTTCTCTGTCGCTCTCTGTCTCTCTGCGTCTCACTCTGTCTCTCTCTCTTTCTCTCACTGTGTCTCGCTGTGTCTCTGTCTCTCTCTGTCGCTGTGTCTCTCTGTGTCTCTCTTTGTTTCTCTGTGTCTCTCTCTTTGTCTCTGTGTGTCTCTCTCGCTCTGTCTCTCTCTCTCTCTCTCTCTCTCTCTCTCTGTGTGTCTCTCTGTTTCTCTGTGTCTATCTATCTCTCCGTCTCTCTTTCTGTCTTTCTCTGTCTCTCTGTGTCTCTTTCTCTGCCTCACTGTGTCTCTTTCTCTCTCTTTTTGTTGTCCTCTTTTCTCTCCTCTTTTTCCCTCTTTCTCATCTTACCTCCCTCCACCCCCCCCCTCCATCTCTCTCTCCCTCTCTCTCTCCTTCTCTCTTTTCCTATCTCTCTCTCTCTCCCCCTCCCTTCCCCCTCTCTACAGGTGGATTATTTCAGCTGTGTAGCCACAGTGTTGTTGAGTGGTAAGGAAAGCTGTCTGTACCAGGCCTGTCCCTCTGCAGACTGTAAGAAGAAGGTGATAGAACAACCAAATGGACTCTACCACTGTGAGAAGTGTGACAAACAATTCCCTAACTACAAATACTGCGTCATGCTGTCTGTGAGTACAACAACACCCCCCAACACACACACACGCACTCGCACTCGCACACGCACTCGCACTCGCACACACACACGCACACGCACACATACATATACATAAAGGACAGACATACACTAAGTATACAAAACAATCGTCACACCTTCCTAATATTGTGCTCCCCCAACCCATTTGCCATCAGAACAGCCTCAATTTTTCAGGGGTATGGACTCTACAAGGTGTCGAAAGTGTTTGACAGGGATGCTGGCCCATGTTGACTCCAATGCTTCCCACAGTTGTGTCAAGTTGGCTGGTTGTCCCTTGGGTGGTGGACCATTCTTGATACACACGGGAAACTTTTGAGCGTAAAAAATCCAGCAGTGTTGCAGTTCACCTGTCACCTTCTACCATAACCTGTTTAAGGGCACTTAATCTTAGGGCTAGGCGTCCCGCTATGACAACTTCCGGTGAAATTGGAGGGCCCGCAATTGAAATAAATAATCATAAAAATTATGGATTTTAAACATTTAGGTACATACAAATGTCTTATATCGGTTGAAAGCTTAAATTCTTGTTAATCTAACTGCATTGTCCAATTTACAGTAGCCATTACAGCGAAAGCATGCCATGCGATTGTTTGAGGACGGCGCCCCATTTCAAAATATTTTTCCACCAGCACAGGTTTCAGAAATTCACAAATAGTAATTAAATATTCACTTACTTTTTGAAAATCTTTCTCTGATTTGTCATCTAAAGGGTCCCAGCTATAACATGTAGTGTCGTTTTGTTAGATAAAATCCTTCTTTATATTCCAAAAAGTCTGTTTAGTTGGCACCATCGATTTGTGTTATCCACTCATTCAACTTGCAGAGAAAGGAATCCAAAAATCTACCGTTAACTTTGTTAAAACAAGTCAAAATACATATATATTGACTCCTCAGATACCCTAAAATGTCATCAAACTATAATATTTCATACGGAAAGAAGTATGTTCAATAGGAAACCGATATTAGCAGTTGCATCTTGTCTTCATTGCGCCTTATACTAAAACTGTTCTTTCTCATTCTTTTTTGGGAGAAACAAGCCTGAAACCTTGAACATAGAGTGCTGACACCCTGTGGAAGCCATAGGAATTGCATATTGGGAGCTAGATTACATTATTTCCCTATACTTTCCATTGTAAGACCATGTGGGCTCTCAAAAAAAAAAATCTGGTTAGTTTTTTCTTTGGATTTTCTCCTACCATATCTATTGTGTTATAGTTTCCTACATTATTTTAACATTTATTCAACCTTCAAAGTGTTTTATTTCCAATGGTACCAATTATATGCATATCCTGGCTTCAGGGCCTGAACTACAGGCAGTTTACTTTGGGCACGTCAGTCAGGCAGAAATGGAGAAAAAAGGACCCTAGCCCTAAGAAGTTGTATGTGTTTGTCTTGCACATTCAACCTCTGAATGGCACACATACACAATCCATGTCTCAATAGGTTGTTTTGTACACTCAGTGTATATACACTGAACACATACACTGAAGAGCAATTTCACGACATAGAAACAACCTCGACACTCACGCTGTGTCTCTCTTTAATCTCTATCTCCCCTTCTCTCATCCCCCTCTCTCTGTCTCTCCCTTTCTCTCTCCCTCCATCTCTCGATCCCTCTCTTTTTCCCTCCTTCTCTCTCTCCTTCGCTCTCTCTCCTTCTCCCTCTCTCTCTCCCTCCCTCCATCTCTCCCTCCCTCCCTCTCTCTCTCTCCTCTCCAGGCTAACATAGCAGACTTTAGTGATAACCAGTGGGTGACATGTTTCCATGAGACAGCAGAGGGCATTCTGGGTCACAATGCAGAGACTCTGGGCCAGCTTAAAGATACGGTGAGACGTACACACACGCACGCACGCACACACACACTGTCTCTCTCGCTCTCTCTCATGCACACACACAACACACACACACACACTCTGAACCTTTCCCCTGGCTGTCCATCAGGATGAGGCAGCGTTTGACGAGGTGTTCCGGAAGGTCAACTTCACCACACACATCTTCCGCAACAGAGTCAAGCTGGAGATGTACAACGTGAGTACACACACATCTCGAAAAAACACACACACACACACGCACATTTAGAAACACACACACACACACACACACACACACACACACACACACACACACACACACACACACACACACACACACACACACACACACACACACACACACACACACACACACACACACACACACACACACACACACACACACACACACACACACACACACACACACACACACAGTCGTGGAGATTGGGCCATTACCATAGAAGCAGAATCTTATTATGTGGTCATCACTTAGGGAATATGACCAAACAATGCCACTAATGCATTCATTACCTTTAATTAACCACCAATTACTGTTTGTAATTTGCCATCTCATCCTCGTTAGCTTAATTAATCAAAGGTTAACACGTTACCATAGAGACGCAACGGTCCAGTGCAGGGCTATTCAACTTGTGGCCCATGGGCCAGATCTGCCCCATTTATCAATTTAGAATGGCCAATTCTGAACATTAAGAAAACAAATCAAAAATCCTATATTTAGTGCCAAAAGTAGCCCTCCTTCAATATCCCCAAATGGGAGAATCTGTTTTCCTGTAGTCCCGCCCACTAAGTACTGTCAATCAATATCACCCAACATACCAGTTACAGCCAATCAGAGCCACTAACAGTGGTACGGGGTATGTCTGTTCGTCTATCGGATGAGATCGCTACACTCCCTGATACACCAGCGGTAACAAAAACCATGGGCTGTAGAACGGACAGGAAAGTAGAAAATAATTAATGTGATCGTTGTCAACTGTCTTATAATGACAAATGTGTTCCATCATTTCAACAATGTGAAACACCAAATTAGGCTCATATTAAAGCACTTCAAATGAACTTTTAGGAAAAAAATGTAATAAAAGAGCTTTATAAGATTACAATTCTGTTTGTTCATTGTTTTTTAAACCAGTTTTAGGAAAAGTAATCCCATGTAGAAACTGTCTGGACCCCCTGCAAATCACCTTTTTCAAATCTGGCCCCGTAACAATATAGTTGAATAGCCCTAGACTAGATGTATAGTTTAGACAGACATATGTACAGATACAGACTATATAAGTCGTGTTAGCTGTTCATATGTACAGAGACAGAATATATAAGGTCTTGTTAGCTGTTCATATGTACAGAGACAGACTATATAAGTCTTGTTAGCTGTTCATATGTACAGAGACAGAATATATAAGTCTTGTTAGCTGTTCATATGTACAGAGACAGAATATATAAGTCTTGTTAGCTGTTCATATGTACAGAGACAGACTATATAAGTCTTGTTAGCTGTTCATATGTACAGAGACAGAATATATATAAGTATTGTTAGCTGTTCATATGTACAGAGACAGACTATATAAGTCTTGTTAGCTGTTCATATGTACAGAGACAGAATATATCAATCTTGTTAGCTGTTCATATGTACAGAGACAGACTATATAAGTCTTGTTAGCTGTTCATATGTACAGAGACAGACTATATAAATATTGTTAGCTGTTCATATATACAGAGACAGACTATATACGGTATTGTTAGCTGTTCATATGTACAGAGACAGACTATATAAATATTGTTAGCTGTTCATATATACAGAGACAGACTATATACGGTATTGTTAGCTGTTCATATGTACAGAGACAGACTATATAAATCTTGTTAGCTGTTCATATGTACAGAGACAGAATATATATAAGTATTGTTAGCTGTTCATATGTATAGAGACAGACTATATAAGTCTTGTTAGCTGTTCATATGTACAGAGACAGAATATATAAATCTTGTTAGCTGTTCATATGTACAGAGACAGACTATATAAGTCTTGTTAGCTGTTCATATATACAGAGACAGAATATATAAATATTGTTAGCTGTTCATATGTACAGAGACAGAATATATAAGTCTTGTTAGCTGTTCATATATACAGAGACAGAATATATAAATCTTGTTAGCTCTTCATATGTACAGAGACAGAATATATAAGTATTGTTAGCTGTTCATATGTACAGAGACAGAATATATAAATCTTGTTAGCTGATATGTACAGAGACAGACTATATAAATATTGTTAGCTGTTCATATATACAGAGACAGACTATATATGGTATTGTTAGCTGTTCATATGTAGAGAGACAGACTATATAAATATTGTTAGCTGTTCATATATACAGAGACAGACTATATACGGTATTGTTAGCTGTTCATATGTACAGAGACAGACTATATAAATATTGTTAGCTGTTCATATGTACAGAGACAGAATATATAAGTCTTGTTAGCTGTTCATATATACAGAGACAGAATATATAAGTCTTGTTAACTGTTCATATGTACAGAGACAGACTATATAAATCTTGTTAGCTGTTCATATATACAGAGACAGAATATATAAGGTCTTGTTAGCTGTTCATATGTACAGAGACAGACTATATAAGTATTGTTAGCTGTTCATATGTACAGAGCCAGACTATATAGGTCTTGTTAGCTGTTCATATGTACAGAGACAGAATATATACATCTTGTTAGCTGTTCATATGTACAGAGACAGACTATATAAGTCTTGTTAGCTGTTCATATATACAGAGACAGAATATATAAATCTTGTTAGCTGTTCATATGTACAGAGACAGAATATATAAGGTCTTGTTAGCTGTTCATATGTACAGAGACAGACTATATAAGTCTTGTTAGCTGTTCATATGTACAGAGACAGAATATATAAGTCTTGTTAGCTGTTCATATGTACAGAGACAGAATATATAAATCTTGTTAGCTGTTCATATATACAGAGACAGAATATATAAGTATTGTTAGCTGTTCATATGTACAGAGACAGACTATATAAGTCTTGTTAGCTGTTCATATATACAGAGACAGACTATATACGGTATTGTTAGCTGTTCATATGTACAGAGACAGAATATATACGGTATTGTTAGCTGTTCATATGTACAGAGACAGACTATATAAATATTGTTAGCTGTTCATATATACAGAGACAGAATATATAAGTATTGTTAGCTGTTCATATGTACAGAGACAGACTATATAAGTCTTGTTAGCTGTTCATATATACAGAGACAGACTATATACGGTATTGTTAGCTGTTCATATGTACAGAGACAGACTATATAAATATTGTTAGCTGTTCATATATACAGAGACAGACTATATACGGTATTGTTAGCTGTTCATATGTACAGAGACAGACCATATGAATCTTGTTAGCTGTTCATATGTACAGAGACAGAATATATATAAGTATTGTTAGCTGTTCATATGTACAGAGACAGACTATATAAGTCTTGTTAGCTGTTCATATGTACAGAGACAGAATATATAAATCTTGTTAGCTGTTCATATGTACAGAGACAGACTATATAAGTCTTGTTAGCTGTTCATATGTACAGAGACAGAATATATAAGTCTTGTTAGCTGTTCATATGTACAGAGACAGAATATATAAGTATTGTTAGCTGTTTATATGTACAGAGACAGACTATATAAATCTTGTTAGCTGTTCATATGTACAGAGACAGAATATATAAATATTGTTAGCTGTTCATATATACAGAGACAGACTATATACGGTATTGTTAACTGTTCATATGTACAGAGACAGACTATATAAATATTGTTAGCTGTTCATATATACAGAGACAGACTATATACGGTATTGTTAGCTGTTCATATGTACAGAGACAGACTATATAAATATTGTTAGCTGTTCATATATACAGAGACAGACTATATACGGTATTGTTAGCTGTTCATATGTACAGAGACAGACTATATAAATATTGTTAGCTATTCATATATACAGAGACAGAATATATAAGGTTTTGTTAGCTGTTCATATGTACAGAGACAGAATATATAAATCTTGTTAGCTGTTCATATATACAGAGACAGACTATATACGGTATTGTTAGCTGTTCATATGTACAGAGACAGAATATATAAATCTTGTTAGCTGTTCATATGTACAGAAACAGAATATATAAGTCTTGTTAGCTGTTCATATATACAGAGACAGAATATATAAGTCTTGTTAGCTGTTCATATGTACAGAGACAGACTATATAAATCTTGTTAGCTGTTCATATATACAGAGACAGAATATATAAGGTCTTGTTAGCTGTTCATATGTACAGAGACAGACTATATAAGTCTTGTTAGCTGTTCATATGTACAGAGACAGACTATATACGGTATTGTTAGCTGTTCATATGTACAGAGACAGACTATATAGGTCTTGTTAGCTGTTCATATGTACAGAGACAGAATATATAAATCTTGTTAGCTGTTCATATGTACAGAGACAGACTATATAAGTCTTGTTAGCTGTTCATATATAAAGAGACAGAATATATGAATCTTGTTAGCTGTTCATATGTACAGAGACAGAATATATAAGGTCTTGTTAGCTGTTCATATGTACAGAGACAGACTATATAAGTCTTGTTAGCTGTTCATATGTACAGAGACAGACTATATAAGTCTTGTTAGCTGTTCATATGTACAGAGACAGAATATATAAATCTTGTTAGATGTTCATATATACAGAGACAGAATATATAAGTATTGTTAGCTGTTCATATGTACAGAGACAGACTATATAAGTCTTGTTAGCTGTTCATATATACAGAGACAGACTATATACGGTATTGTTAGCTGTTCATATGTACAGAGACAGAATATATACGGTATTGTTAGCTGTTGATATGTACAGAGACAGACTATATAAATATTGTTAGCTGTTCATATATACAGAGACAGAATATATAAGTATTGTTAGCTGTTCATATGTACAGAGACAGACTATATAAGTCTTGTTAGCTGTTCATATATACAGAGACAGACTATATACGGTATTGTTAGCTGTTCATATGTACAGAGACAGACTATATAAATATTGTTAGCTGTTCATATATACAGAGACAGACTATATACGGTATTGTTAGCTGTTCATATGTACAGAGACAGACTATATGAATCTTGTTAGCTGTTCATATGTACAGAGACAGAATATATATAAGTATTGTTAGCTGTTCATATGTACAGAGACAGCCTATATAAGTCTTGTTAGCTGTTCATATGTACAGAGACAGAATATATAAATCTTGTTAGCTGTTCATATGTACAGAGACAGACTATATAAATCTTGTTAGCTGTTCATATGTACAGAGACAGAATATATAAGTCTTGTTAGCTGTTCATATATACAGAGACAGAATATATAAATCTTGTTAGCTGTTCATATGTACAGAGACAGAATATATAAATCTTGTTAGCTGTTCATATGTACAGAGACAGACTATATACGGTATTGTTAACTGTTCATATGTACAGAGACAGACTATATAAATATTGTTAGCTGTTCATATATACAGAGACAGACTATATACGGTATTGTTAGCTGTTCATATGTACAGAGACAGACTATATAAATATTGTTAGCTGTTCATATATACAGAGACAGACTATATACGGTATTGTTAACTGTTCATATGTACAGAGACAGACTATATAAATATTGTTAGCTGTTCATATATACAGCGACAGACTATATACGGTATTGTTAGCTGTTCATATGTACAGAGACAGACTATATAAATATTGTTAGCTGTTCATATATACAGAGACAGACTATATACGGTATTGTTAGCTGTTCATATGTACAGAGACAGACTATATAAATATTGTTAGCTGTTCATATATACAGAGACAGAATATATAAGGTTTTCTTAGCTGTTCATATGTACAGAGACAGAATATATAAGTCTTGTTAGCTGTTCATATATACAGAGACAGACTATATACGGTATTGTTAGCTGTTCATATATACAGAGACAGAATATATAAGTCTTGTTAGCTGTTCATATGTACAGAGACAGACTATATAAATCTTGTTAGCTGTTCATATATACAGAGACAGAATATATAAGGTCTTGTTAGCTGTTCATATGTACAGAGACAGACTATATAAGTCTTGTTAGCTGTTCATATGTACAGAGACAGACTATATACGGTATTGTTAGCTGTTCATATGTACAGAGACAGACTATAAAAATATTGTTAGCTGTTCATATATACAGAGACAGAATATATAAATCTTGTTAGCTGTTCATATGTACAGAGACAGACTATATAAATATTGTTAGCTGTTCATATATACAGAGACAGAATATATAAGGTCTTGTTAGCTGTTCATATGTACAGAGAAAGACTATATAAATATTGTTAGCTGTTCATATGTACAGAGTCAGACTATATAAGGTCTTGTTAGCTGTTCATATATACAGAGACAGACTATATAAGGTCTTGTTAGCTGTTCATATATACAGAGACAGACTATATAAGGTCTTGTTAGCTGTTCATATATACAGAGACAGACTATATAAGGTCTTGTTAGCTGTTCATATATACAGAGGCAGACTATATAAGGTCTTGTTAGCTGTTCATATGTACAGAGACAGACTATATAAGTCTTGTTAGCTGTTCATATATACAGAGACAGACTATATAAGGTCTTGTTAGCTGTTCATATGTACAGAGACAGAATATATAAATCTTGTTAGCTGTTCATATGTACAGAGACAGAATATATAAATCTTGTTAGCTGTTCATATATACAGAGACAGACTATATAAGTCTTGTTAGCTGTTCATATGTACAGAGACAGAATATATAAGTCTTGTTAGCTGTTCATATATACAGAGGCAGACTATATAAGGTCTTGTTAGCTGTTCATATGTACAGAGACAGACTATATAAGTCTTGTTAGCTGTTCATATATACAGAGACAGACTATATAAGGTCTTGTTAGCTGTTCATATGTACAGAGACAGAATATATAAATCTTGTTAGCTGTTCATATATACAGAGACAGACTATATAAGTCTTGTTAGCTGTTCATATGTACAGAGACAGAATATATAAGTCTTGTTAGCTGTTCATATATACAGAGACAGACTATATAAATCTTGTTAGCTGTTCATATATACAGAGACAGAATATATAAGGTCTTGTTAGCTGTTCATATGTACAGAGACAGACTATATAAGTCTTGTTAGCTGTTCATATGTACAGAGACAGACTATATACGGTATTGTTAGCTGTTCATATGTACAGAGACAGACTATAAAAATATTGTTAGCTGTTCATATATACAGAGACAGAATATATAAATCTTGTTAGCTGTTCATATGTACAGAGACAGACTATATAAATATTGTTAGCTGTTCATATATACAGAGACAGAATATATAAGGTCTTGTTAGCTGTTCATATGTACAGAGAAAGACTATATAAATATTGTTAGCTGTTCATATGTACAGAGTCAGACTATATAAGGTCTTGTTAGCTGTTCATATATACAGAGACAGACTATATAAGGTCTTGTTAGCTGTTCATATATACAGAGACAGACTATATAAGGTCTTGTTAGCTGTTCATATATACAGAGACAGACTATATAAGGTCTTGTTAGCTGTTCATATATACAGAGGCAGACTATATAAGGTCTTGTTAGCTGTTCATATGTACAGAGAAAGACTATATAAATATTGTTAGCTGTTCATATATACAGAGACAGACTATATACGGTATTGTTAGCTGTTCATATGTACAGAGACAGACTATATAAATATTGTTAGCTGTTCATATATACAGAGACAGAATATATAAGGTTTTGTTAGCTGTTCATATGTACAGAGACAGAATATATAAGTCTTGTTAGCTGTTCATATATACAGAGACAGACTATATACGGTATTGTTAGCTGTTCATATGTACAGAGACAGAATATATAAATCTTGTTAGCTGTTCATATGTACAGAAACAGAATATATAAGTCTTGTTAGCTGTTCATATATACAGAGACAGAATATATAAGTCTTGTTAGCTGTTCATATGTACAGAGACAGACTATATAAATCTTGTTAGCTGTTCATATATACAGAGACAGAATATATAAGGTCTTGTTAGCTGTTCATATGTACAGAGACAGACTATATAAGTCTTGTTAGCTGTTCATATGTACAGAGACAGACTATATACGGTATTGTTAGCTGTTCATATGTACAGAGACAGACTATATAGGTCTTGTTAGCTGTTCATATGTACAGAGACAGAATATATAAATCTTGTTAGCTGTTCATATGTACAGAGACAGACTATATAAGTCTTGTTAGCTGTTCATATATAAAGAGACAGAATATATGAATCTTGTTAGCTGTTCATATGTACAGAGACAGAATATATAAGGTCTTGTTAGCTGTTCATATGTACAGAGACAGACTATATAAGTCTTGTTAGCTGTTCATATGTACAGAGACAGACTATATAAGTCTTGTTAGCTGTTCATATGTACAGAGACAGAATATATAAATCTTGTTAGATGTTCATATATACAGAGACAGAATATATAAGTATTGTTAGCTGTTCATATGTACAGAGACAGACTATATAAGTCTTGTTAGCTGTTCATATATACAGAGACAGACTATATACGGTATTGTTAGCTGTTCATATGTACAGAGACAGAATATATACGGTATTGTTAGCTGTTGATATGTACAGAGACAGACTATATAAATATTGTTAGCTGTTCATATATACAGAGACAGAATATATAAGTATTGTTAGCTGTTCATATGTACAGAGACAGACTATATAAGTCTTGTTAGCTGTTCATATATACAGAGACAGACTATATACGGTATTGTTAGCTGTTCATATGTACAGAGACAGACTATATAAATATTGTTAGCTGTTCATATATACAGAGACAGACTATATACGGTATTGTTAGCTGTTCATATGTACAGAGACAGACTATATGAATCTTGTTAGCTGTTCATATGTACAGAGACAGAATATATATAAGTATTGTTAGCTGTTCATATGTACAGAGACAGCCTATATAAGTCTTGTTAGCTGTTCATATGTACAGAGACAGAATATATACATCTTGTTAGCTGTTCATATGTACAGAGACAGACTATATAAATCTTGTTAGCTGTTCATATGTACAGAGACAGAATATATAAGTCTTGTTAGCTGTTCATATATACAGAGACAGAATATATAAATCTTGTTAGCTGTTCATATGTACAGAGACAGAATATATAAATCTTGTTAGCTGTTCATATGTACAGAGACAGACTATATACGGTATTGTTAACTGTTCATATGTACAGAGACAGACTATATAAATATTGTTAGCTGTTCATATATACAGAGACAGACTATATACGGTATTGTTAGCTGTTCATATGTACAGAGACAGACTATATAAATATTGTTAGCTGTTCATATATACAGAGACAGACTATATACGGTATTGTTAACTGTTCATATGTACAGAGACAGACTATATAAATATTGTTAGCTGTTCATATATACAGCGACAGACTATATACGGTATTGTTAGCTGTTCATATGTACAGAGACAGACTATATAAATATTGTTAGCTGTTCATATATACAGAGACAGACTATATACGGTATTGTTAGCTGTTCATATGTACAGAGACAGACTATATAAATATTGTTAGCTGTTCATATATACAGAGACAGAATATATAAGGTTTTCTTAGCTGTTCATATGTACAGAGACAGAATATATAAGTCTTGTTAGCTGTTCATATATACAGAGACAGACTATATACGGTATTGTTAGCTGTTCATATATACAGAGACAGAATATATAAGTCTTGTTAGCTGTTCATATGTACAGAGACAGACTATATAAATCTTGTTAGCTGTTCATATATACAGAGACAGAATATATAAGGTCTTGTTAGCTGTTCATATGTACAGAGACAGACTATATAAGTCTTGTTAGCTGTTCATATGTACAGAGACAGACTATATACGGTATTGTTAGCTGTTCATATGTACAGAGACAGACTATAAAAATATTGTTAGCTGTTCATATATACAGAGACAGAATATATAAATCTTGTTAGCTGTTCATATGTACAGAGACAGACTATATAAATATTGTTAGCTGTTCATATATACAGAGACAGAATATATAAGGTCTTGTTAGCTGTTCATATGTACAGAGAAAGACTATATAAATATTGTTAGCTGTTCATATGTACAGAGTCAGACTATATAAGGTCTTGTTAGCTGTTCATATATACAGAGACAGACTATATAAGGTCTTGTTAGCTGTTCATATATACAGAGACAGACTATATAAGGTCTTGTTAGCTGTTCATATATACAGAGACAGACTATATAAGGTCTTGTTAGCTGTTCATATATACAGAGGCAGACTATATAAGGTCTTGTTAGCTGTTCATATGTACAGAGACAGACTATATAAGTCTTGTTAGCTGTTCATATATACAGAGACAGACTATATAAGGTCTTGTTAGCTGTTCATATGTACAGAGACAGAATATATAAATCTTGTTAGCTGTTCATATGTACAGAGACAGAATATATAAATCTTGTTAGCTGTTCATATATACAGAGACAGACTATATAAGTCTTGTTAGCTGTTCATATGTACAGAGACAGAATATATAAGTCTTGTTAGCTGTTCATATATACAGAGGCAGACTATATAAGGTCTTGTTAGCTGTTCATATGTACAGAGACAGACTATATAAGTCTTGTTAGCTGTTCATATATACAGAGACAGACTATATAAGGTCTTGTTAGCTGTTCATATGTACAGAGACAGAATATATAAATCTTGTTAGCTGTTCATATATACAGAGACAGACTATATAAGTCTTGTTAGCTGTTCATATGTACAGAGACAGAATATATAAGTCTTGTTAGCTGTTCATATATACAGAGACAGACTATATAAATCTTGTTAGCTGTTCATATATACAGAGACAGAATATATAAGGTCTTGTTAGCTGTTCATATGTACAGAGACAGACTATATAAGTCTTGTTAGCTGTTCATATGTACAGAGACAGACTATATACGGTATTGTTAGCTGTTCATATGTACAGAGACAGACTATAAAAATATTGTTAGCTGTTCATATATACAGAGACAGAATATATAAATCTTGTTAGCTGTTCATATGTACAGAGACAGACTATATAAATATTGTTAGCTGTTCATATATACAGAGACAGAATATATAAGGTCTTGTTAGCTGTTCATATGTACAGAGAAAGACTATATAAATATTGTTAGCTGTTCATATGTACAGAGTCAGACTATATAAGGTCTTGTTAGCTGTTCATATATACAGAGACAGACTATATAAGGTCTTGTTAGCTGTTCATATATACAGAGACAGACTATATAAGGTCTTGTTAGCTGTTCATATATACAGAGACAGACTATATAAGGTCTTGTTAGCTGTTCATATATACAGAGGCAGACTATATAAGGTCTTGTTAGCTGTTCATATGTACAGAGACAGACTATATAAGTCTTGTTAGCTGTTCATATATACAGAGACAGACTATATAAGGTCTTGTTAGCTGTTCATATGTACAGAGACAGAATATATAAATCTTGTTAGCTGTTCATATGTACAGAGACAGAATATATAAATCTTGTTAGCTGTTCATATATACAGAGACAGACTATATAAGTCTTGTTAGCTGTTCATATGTACAGAGACAGAATATATAAGTCTTGTTAGCTGTTCATATATACAGAGGCAGACTATATAAGGTCTTGTTAGCTGTTCATATGTACAGAGACAGACTATATAAGTCTTGTTAGCTGTTCATATATACAGAGACAGACTATATAAGGTCTTGTTAGCTGTTCATATGTACAGAGACAGAATATATAAATCTTGTTAGCTGTTCATATATACAGAGACAGACTATATAAGTCTTGTTAGCTGTTCATATGTACAGAGACAGAATATATAAGTCTTGTTAGCTGTTCATATATACAGAGACAGAATATATAAATCTTGTTAGCTGTTCATATGTACAGAGACAGAATATATAGGTCTTGTTAGCTGTTCATATGTACAGAGACAGACTATATAAGTCTTGTTAGCTGTTCATATATACAGAGACAGAATATATAAATCTTGTTAGCTCTTCATATGTACAGAGACAGAATATATAAATCTTGTTAGCTGTTCATATGTACAGAGACAGACTATATAAGTATTGTTAGCTGTTCATATATACAGAGACAGAATATATAAATCTTGTTAGCTGTTCATATGTACAGAGACAGAATATATAAGGTCTTGTTAGCTGTTCATATGTACAGAGACAGACTATATAAGTCTTGTTAGCTGTTCATATGTACAGAGACAGACTATATAAATCTTGTTAGCTGTTCATATGTACAGAGACAGACTATATAAGTCTTGTTAGCTGTTCATATGTACAGAGACAGACTATATAAGTCTTGTTAGCTGTTCATATGTACAGAGACAGAATATATAAATCTTGTTAGCTGTTCATATGTACAGAGACAGACTATATAAGTCTTGTTAGCTGTTCATATGTACAGAGACAGAATATATAAATATTGTTAGCTGTTCATATGTACAGAGACAGACTATATAAGTCTTGTTAGCTGTTCATATGTACAGAGACAGAATATATAAATCTTGTTAGCTGTTCATATATACAGAGACAGAATATCAAGTCAAATCAAATCAAATGTTATTGGTCCCATACACATGGTTAGCTGATGATAATGCAAACGTATGGAAATGCTTGTGGTTCTAGTTCTGACAGTGCAGTAATATCTAACAAGTAATCTAACAATTCCCCAACAACTACCTAATACACACACATCTAAAGGGGGGGAATGAGAATATGTACATATAAATATATAGATTAGCGATGGCCAAGCAGCATAGGCACGTTGCAACTAGATGGTATAAAATAGAGTATATACACGTGATATGAGTATTGTAAGAAATGTTAACATTATTTAAAGTGGCATTGTTTAAAGTGACTAGTGATCCATTTATTAAAGTGGCCAGTGATTGGGTCTCAATGTAGGCAGCAGCCTCTCTGAGTTAATGATTGCTGTTTAGCCTTGAGATAGAAGTTATTCTTCAGTCTCTCGGTCCCAGCTTTGATGCACCTGTACTGACCTCACCTTCAAATACAACAGCTAACAGCTTGTAGTAGATATGTAGTGGTTTAATAATGTTATATGATGCACTGTTGTATCTTTTTTTAATGTGTGATCTAAGTGCCTTAAAGTGTTTTGCTCCCAGGAAGAATAGCTGCTGTCTTGGCAGGAATGAATGGGGATCCATAATAAACCCCAGGAAGAGTAGCTGCTGTCTTGGCAGGAACAAATGGGGATCCATAATAAACCCCAAGAAGAGTAGTTGCTGTCTTGGCAGGAACGAATGGGGATCCATAATAAACCCCAGGAAGAGTAGCTGCTTCCTTGGCAGGAACGAATGGGGATCCATAATAAACCCCATTAAGAGTAGCTGCTGCCTTGGCAGGAACGAATGGGGATCCATAATAAACCCCAAGAAGAGTAGCTGCTGTCTTGGCAGGAACGAATGGGGATCCATAATAAACCCCAAGAAGAGTAGCTGCTGTCTTGGCAGGAACGAACAGGGATCCATAATAAACCCCAGGAAGAGTAGCTGCTGTCTTGGCAGGAACAAACGGGGATCCATAATAAACCCCAGGAAGAGTAGCTGCTGTCTTGGCAGGAACGAACGGGGATCCATAATAAACCCAAAGAAGAGTAGCTGCTGTCTTGGCAGGAACGAACAGGGATTCATAATAAACCCCAGGAAGAGTAGCTGCTGTCTTGGCAGGAACGAACGGGGATCCATAATAAACCCCAGGAAGAGTAGCTGCTGCCTTGGCAGAAACGAATGGGGATCCATAATAAAACCCAGGAAGAGTAGCTGCTGTCTTGGCAGGAACTATTGGGGATCCATAATAAAACCCAGGAAGAGTTGCTGCTGTCTTGGCAGGAACGAATGGGGATCCATAATAAACCCCAAGAAGAGTAGCTGCTGTCTTGGCAGGAACGAACGGGGATCCATAATAAACCCCAGGAAGAGTAGCTGCTGTCTTGGCAGGAACAAACGGGGATCCATAATAAACCCCAGGAAGAGTAGCTGCTGTCTTGGCAGGAACGAATGGGGATCCATAATAAACCCCAAGAAGAGTAGCTGCTGTCTTGGCAGGAACGAACAGGGATCCATAATAAACCCCAGGAAGAGTAGCTGCTGTCTTGGCAGGAACAAACGGGGATCCATAATAAACCCCAGGAAGAGTAGCTGCTGTCTTGGCAGGAACGAACGGGGATCCATAATAAACCCAAAGAAGAGTAGCTGCTGTCTTGGCAGGAACGAACAGGGATTCATAATAAACCCCAGGAAGAGTAGCTGCTGTCTTGGCAGGAACGAACGGGGATCCATAATAAACCCCAGGAAGAGTAGCTGCTGCCTTGGCAGAAACGAATGGGGATCCATAATAAAACCCAGGAAGAGTAGCTGCTGTCTTGGCAGGAACTATTGGGGATCCATAATAAAACCCAGGAAGAGTTGCTGCTGTCTTGGCAGGAACGAATGGGGATCCATAATAAACCCCAAGAAGAGTAGCTGCTGTCTTGGCAGGAACGAACGGGGATCCATAATAAACCCCAGGAAGAGTAGCTGCTGTCTTGGCAGGAACAAACGGGGATCCATAATAAACCCCAGGAAGAGTAGCTGCTGTCTTGGCAGGAACGAACGGGGATCCATAATAAACTCCAGGAGGAGTAGCTGCTGTCTTGGCAGGAACGAACGGGGATTCATAATAAACCCCAGGAAGAGTAGATGCTGTCTTGGCAGGAACGAACGGGGATTCATAATAAACCCCAGGAAGAGTAGCTGCTGTCTTGGCAGGAACGAAAGGGGATCCATAATAAACCCCAGGAAGAGTAGCTGCTGCTTTGGCAGAAACGAATGGGGATCCATAATAAAACCCAGGAAGAGTAGCTGCTGTCTTGGCAGGAACTAACGGGGATCCATAATAAACCCCAGGAAGAGTAGCTGCTGCTGTCTTGGCAGGAGCGAACGGGGATCCATAATAAATACAAATACAGTAAGAGACAGACTATATAAGGCTTGTTAGCTGTTCAAAAATAACCCCAAGTGGAGCAACGGTCTAAGCCACTGAATCTCAGTGCTTGAGCCGTCACAACAGACACTCTGGTTCGAATCCAGGCTGTATCACAACCGGCTGTGATTAGGAGTCCCATAGGTTGGCGCACAGTTGGCCCAGTGGCGTCTGGGATTGGTCGGTGTAGGCCGTCATTGTAAATAAGAATTTGTTCTTAACTGACATGTCTCGTTAAATAAATTAATAAATATATAGTAACTCCCAATAGTGCAATAGACACAGCATATTGGTCTAGTGTTTTAATATAAATAGCATATTGGTCTAGTGTTTTAATAGAAGCAGCATATTGGTCTAGTGTTTTAATAGAAGCAGCATATTGGTCTAGTGTCTTAATAGAAGCAGCATACTGGTCTAGTGTCTTAATAGAAGCAGCATATTTGTCTAGTGTCTTAATAGAAGCAGCATATTGGTCTAGTGTCTTAATAGAAGCAGCATATTGGTCTAGTGTCTTAATAGAAGCAGAATTTTGGTCTAGTGTCTTAATAGAAGCAGCATATTGGTCAGTGTCTTAATAGAAGCAGCATATTGGTCTAGGGTTTTAATAGAAGGAGCATAATGGTCTAGTGTTTTAATAGAAGCAGCATATTGGTCAGTGTTTTAATAGAAGCAGCATTTTGGTCTAGTGTTTTAATATCAAATCAATCAAATCAAGTTTATTTTATATAGCCCTTCGTACATCAGCTAATATCTCGAAGTGCTGTACAGAAACCCAGCCTAAAACCCCAAACAGCAAGCAATGCAGGTGTAGAAGCATGGTGGCTAGGAAAAACTCCCTAGAAAGGCCAAAACCTAGGAAGAAACCTAGAGAGGAACCAGGCTATGAGGGGTGGCCAGTCCTCTTCTGGCTGTGCCGGGTGGAAATTATAACAGAACATGGCCAAGATGTTCAGAATGTTCATAAGTGACAAGCATGGTCAAATAATAATCAGGAATAAATGTCAGTTGGCTTTTCATAGCCGATCATTAAGAGTTGAAAACAGCAGGTCTGGGACAGGTAGGGGTTCCATAACCGCAGGCAGAACAGTTGAAACTGGAATAGCAGCAAGGCCAGGTGGACTGGGGACAGCAAGGAGTCATCATGCCCGGTAGTCCTGACGTATGGTCCTAGGGCTCAGGTCCTCCGAGAGAGAGAAAGAAGGAGAGAATTAGAGAGAGCCAAGATTTTCAAAATGTTCATAAATGACAAGCATGGTCAAATAATAATCAGGAATAAATGTCAGTTGGCTTTTCATAGCCGATCATTAAGAGTTGAAAGCAGCAGGTCTGGGACAGGTAGGGGTTCCATAACCGCAGGCAGAACAGTTGAAACTGGATCAGCAGCAAGGCCAGGTGGACTGGGGACAGCAAGGAGTCATCATGCCCGGTAGTCCTGACTTATGGTCCTAGGGCTCAGGTTCTCCGAGAGAGAGAAAGAAAGAGAGAAGGAGAGAATTAGAGAGAGCATACTTAAATTCACACAGGACACTGGATAAGACAGGAGAAGTACTCCAGATATAACCAACTGACCCTAGCCCCCCGACACATAAACTACTGCAGCATAAATACTGGAGGCTGAGACAGGAGGGGTCAGGAGACACTGTGGCCCCATCCGATGATACCCCCGGACAGGGCCAAACAGGAAGGATATAACCCCACCCACTTTGCCAAAGCACAGCCCCCGCACCACTAATAGCAGCAGCATATTGGTCTAGTGTCTTAATAGAAGAAGCATATTGGTCTAGTGTCTTAATAGAAGAAGCATATTGGTCTAGTGTTTTAATAGAAGCAGCATTTTGGTCTAGTGTTTTAATAGAAGCAGCATTTTGGTCTAGTGTTTTAATAGAAGCAGCATATTGGTCTAGTGTCTTAATAGAAGCAGCATTTTGGTCTAGTGTTTTAATAGAAGCAGCATATTGGTCTAGTGTTTTAATAGAAGCAGCATATTGGTCTAGTGTCTTAATAGAAGCAGCATATTGGTCTAGTGTCTTAATAGAAGCAGCATATTGGTCTAGTGTCTTAATAGAAGCAGCATATTGGTCTAGTGTCTTAATAGAAGCAGCATATTGGTCTAGTGTCTTAATAGAAGCAGCATATTGGTCTAGTGTCTTAATAGAAGCAGCATATTGGTCTAGTGTCTTAATAGAAGCAGCATATTGGTCTAGTGTCTTAATAGAAGCAGCATATTGGTCTAGTGTTTTAATAGAAGCAGCATATTGGTCTAGTGTTTTAAAAGAAGCAGCGTATTGGTTTAGTGTCTTAATAGAAACAGCATATTGGTCTAGTGTTTTAATAGAAGCAGCATAATGGTCTAGTGTTTTAATAGAAGCAGCATATAGGTCTAGTGTTTTAATAGAAGCAGCATATTGGTCTAGTGTTTTAATAGAAGCAGCATATTGGTCTAGTGTCTTAATAGAAGCAGCATATTGGTCTAGTGTCTTAATAGAAGCAGCATATTGGTCTAGTGTCTTAATAGATGCAGCATATTGGTCTAGTGTCTTAATAGAAGCAGCATATTGGTCTAGTGTCTTAATAGAAGCAGCATATTGGTCTAGTGTCTTAATAGAAGCAGCATATTGGTCTAGTGTCTTAATAGAAGCAGCATATTGGTCTAGTGTCTTAATAGAAGCAGCATATTGGTCTAGTGTTTTAATAGAAGCAGCATATTGGTCTAGTGTTTTAAAAGAAGCAGCGTATTGGTTTAGTGTCTTAATAGAAACAGCATATTGGTCTAGTGTTTTAATAGAAGCAGCATATTGGTCTAGTGTTTTAAAAGAAGCAGCGTATTGGTCTAGTGTCTTAATAGAAGCAGCATATTGGTCTAGTGTTTTAATAGAAGCAGCATATTGGTCTAGTGTCTTAATAGAAGCAGCATATTGGTCTAGTGTCTTAATAGAAGCAGCATATTGGTCTAGTGTCTTAATAGAAGCAGCATATTGGTCTAGTGTCTTAATAGAAGCAGCATAATGGTCTAGTGTCTTAATAGAAGCAGCATATTGGTCTAGTGTTTTAAAAGAAGCAGCATATGGACCCCATGTTCTAGCAAGCATGTATATTGAGAGATATTCTGACATATACATACACCAGACAGCATGTTGTCAGTGTGTGAGCTGAGGTTCAGTATTTAAAACTCAGCAGGTGTTTTATGAAGGTGTTATGTCACCATGGCAGATGTTTAATAAAGGTGTTATGTCACCATAGCAGATGTTTAATAAAGGTGTTATGTCACCATGGCAGCTGTATTATGAAGGTGTTATGTCACCATAGCAGATGTTTAATAAAGGCGTTATGTCACCATGGCAGCTGTATTATGAAGGTGTTATGTCACCATGGCAGATGTTTAATAAAGGCGTTATGTCACCATGGCAGCTGTATTATGAAGGTGTTATGTCACCATAGCAGATGTTTAATAAAGGCGTTATGTCACCATGGCAGCTGTATTATGAAGGTGTTATGTCACCATGGCAGATGTTTAATAAAGGTGTTATGTCACCATGGCAGATGTTTTATGAAGGTGTTATGTCACCATGGCAGATGTTTAATAAAGGTGTTATGTCACCATGGCAGATGTTTTATGAAGGTGTTATGTCACCATGGCAGATGTTTAATAAAGGTGTTATGTCACCATGGCAGATGTTTTATGAAGGTGTTATGTCACCATGGCAGATGTTTTATGAAGCTGTTATGTCACCATGGCAGCTGTATTATGAAGGTGTTATGTCACCATGGCAGATGTTTAATAAAGGTGTTATGTCACCATGGCAGATGTTTTATGAAGGTGTTATGTCACCATGGCAGCTGTATTATGAAGGTGTTATGTCACCATGGCAGCTGTATTATGAAGGTGTTATGTCACCATGGCAGCTGTATTATGAAGGTGTTATGTCACCATGGCAGCTGTATTATGAAGGTGTTATGTCACCATGGCAGCTGTATTATGAAGGTGTTATGTCACCATGGCAGATGTTTAATAAAGGTGTTATGGCAGCTGTATTATGAAGGTGTTATGTCACCATGGCAGATGTTTAATAAAGGTGTTATGGCAGATGTTTAATAAAGGTGTTATGGCAGATGTTTTATGAAGGTGTTATGTCACCACAGCGTTTAATGGAGTTTCCAATTTAGACTCAAGTGTCTCAGTGTCGTAGAAATCGTTTCTGAAGTGTGACGTGCTGAGGATGGAATGGAATTAGTGTGTTTCTGAATGGAATACATTAGTGTCTGAAGTGAATTAAATGTGTGATTGTCATAGAGGTGTGTGTGTGTGTGTGTGTGTGTGTGTGTGTGTGTGTGTGTGTGTGTGTGTGTGTGTGTGTGTGTGTGTGTGTGTGTGTGTGTGTGTGTGTGTGTGTGTGTGTGTGTGTGTGTGTGTGTGTGTGTGTGTGTGTGTGTGTGTGTGTGTGTGTGTGCGTGTGACTAATAGATTTGAGTAGACTGTGATAGTGATGTGGGTGTGGGAGACGTCAAATGAAAAAGCTGTCACTCTGTTTGATCCGCGGGCCGTCCCTTTAAAGAGCACTGTTATTCAATTATAATGAAATCATATTAAATTAGTTGTCATCGACTGTCAAGTGGTCTTGTTTTCCCCTCAACCCCCCTCCCCCTCCTCCTCTCCTCAGGTACACTCACAGAGGAAATATTAAATGGAATGATGAATCACATCAGAGTTAATGGGGAAGTTAGAGACGATTCAGGAGTCAACCCAGCTGAGTCTTGCTGGTTGTCTATGCGCCGTCCCCTTCATTTGTTACTGTGTGAATCAGGAGTCAACCCAGCTGAGTCTTGCTGGTTGTCTATGCGCCGTCCCCTTCCTCTGTTACTGTGTGAATCAGGAGTCAACCCAGCTGAGTCTTGCTGGTTGTCTATGCGCCGTCCCCTTCCTCTGTTACTGTGTGAATCAGGAGTCAACCCAGCTGAGTCTTGCTGGTTGTCTATGCGCCGTCCCCTTCCTCTGTTACTGTGTGAATCAGGAGTCAACCTTGCTGGTTGCAAATGGGCCATTTCCTGAATAACTCACTGTGTTAATGAGTTATTATCATTTGATTTGAAAGGTGAAAAAATCAGATGTGTTGCTGGCAGAATATATAAGGTCTTGTTAGCTGTTCATATGTACAGAGACAGACTATATAAGTCTTGTTAGCTGTTCATATGTACAGAGACAGACTATATACGGTATTGTTAGCTGTTCATATGTACAGAGACAGACTATATAGGTCTTGTTAGCTGTTCATATGTACAGAGACAGAATATATAAATCTTGTTAGCTGTTCATATGTACTGAGACAGACTATATAAGTCTTGTTAGCTGTTCATATATAAAGAGACAGAATATATGAATCTTGTTAGCTGTTCATATGTACAGAGACAGAATATATAAGGTCTTGTTAGCTGTTCATATGTACAGAGACAGACTATATAAGTCTTGTTAGCTGTTCATATGTACAGAGACAGACTATATAAGTCTTGTTAGCTGTTCATATGTACAGAGACAGAATATATAAATCTTGTTAGCTGTTCATATATACAGAGACAGAATATATAAGTATTGTTAGCTGTTCATATGTACAGAGACAGACTATATAAGTCTTGTTAGCTGTTCATATATACAGAGACAGACTATATACGGTATTGTTAGCTGTTCATATGTACAGAGACAGAATATATACGGTATTGTTAGCTGTTGATATGTACAGAGACAGACTATATAAATATTGTTAGCTGTTCATATATACAGAGACAGAATATATAAGTATTGTTAGCTGTTCATATGTACAGAGACAGACTATATAAGTCTTGTTAGCTGTTCATATATACAGAGACAGACTATATACGGTATTGTTAGCTGTTCATATGTACAGAGACAGACTATATAAATATTGTTAGCTGTTCATATATACAGAGACAGACTATATACGGTATTGTTAGCTGTTCATATGTACAGAGACAGACTATATGAATCTTGTTAGCTGTTCATATGTACAGAGACAGAATATATATAAGTATTGTTAGCTGTTCATATGTACAGAGACAGCCTATATAAGTCTTGTTATCTGTTCATATGTACAGAGACAGAATATATAAATCTTGTTAGCTGTTCATATGTACAGAGACAGACTATATAAATCTTGTTAGCTGTTCATATGTACAGAGACAGAATATATAAGTCTTGTTAGCTGTTCATATATACAGAGACAGAATATATAAATCTTGTTAGCTGTTCATATGTACAGAGACAGAATATATAAATCTTGTTAGCTGTTCATATGTACAGAGACAGACTATATACGGTATTGTTAACTGTTCATATGTACAGAGACAGACTATATAAATATTGTTAGCTGTTCATATATACAGAGACAGACTATATACGGTATTGTTAGCTGTTCATATGTACAGAGACAGACTATATAAATATTGTTAGCTGTTCATATATACAGAGACAGACTATATACGGTATTGTTAACTGTTCATATGTACAGAGACAGACTATATAAATATTGTTAGCTGTTCATATATACAGAGACAGACTATATACGGTATTGTTAGCTGTTCATATGTACAGAGACAGACTATATAAATATTGTTAGCTGTTCAAATATACACAGACAGACTATATACGGTATTGTTAGCTGTTCATATGTACAGAGACAGACTATATAAATATTGTTAGCTGTTCATATATACAGAGACAGAATATATAAGGTTTTCTTAGCTGTTCATATGTACAGAGACAGAATATATAAGTCTTGTTAGCTGTTCATATATACAGAGACAGACTATATACGGTATTGTTAGCTGTTCATATATACAGAGACAGAATATATAAGTCTTGTTAGCTGTTCATATGTACAGAGACAGACTATATAAATCTTGTTAGCTGTTCATATATACAGAGACAGAATATATAAGTCTTGTTAGCTGTTCATATGTACAGAGACAGAATATATAAGTCTTGTTAGCTGTTCATATGTACAGAGACAGACTATATAAATCTTGTTAGCTGTTCATATATACAGAGACAGAATATATAAGGTCTTGTTAGCTGTTCATATGTACAGAGACAGACTATATAAGTCTTGTTAGCTGTTCATATGTACAGAGACAGACTATATACGGTATTGTTAGCTGTTCATATGTACAGAGACAGACTATAAAAATATTGTTAGCTGTTCATATATACAGAGACAGAATATATAAATCTTGTTAGCTGTTCATATGTACAGAGACAGACTATATAAATATTGTTAGCTGTTCATATATACAGAGACAGAATATATAAGGTCTTGTTAGCTGTTCATATGTACAGAGAAAGACTATATAAATATTGTTAGCTGTTCATATGTACAGAGTCAGACTATATAAGGTCTTGTTAGCTGTTCATATATACAGAGACAGACTATATAAGGTCTTGTTAGCTGTTCATATATACAGAGACAGACTATATAAGGTCTTGTTAGCTGTTCATATATACAGAGACAGACTATATAAGGTCTTGTTAGCTGTTCATATATACAGAGGCAGACTATATAAGGTCTTGTTAGCTGTTCATATGTACAGAGACAGACTATATAAGTCTTGTTAGCTGTTCATATATACAGAGACAGACTATATAAGGTCTTGTTAGCTGTTCATATATACAGAGACAGACTATATAAGGTCTTGTTAGCTGTTCATATGTACAGAGACAGAATATATAAATCTTGTTAGCTGTTCATATGTACAGAGACAGAATATATAAATCTTGTTAGCTGTTCATATATACAGAGACAGACTATATAAGTCTTGTTAGCTGTTCATATGTACAGAGACAGAATATATAAGTATTGTTAGCTGTTCATATATACAGAGGCAGACTATATAAGGTCTTGTTAGCTGTTCATATGTACAGAGACAGACTATATAAGTCTTGTTAGCTGTTCATATGTACAGAGACAGAATATATAAATCTTGTTAGCTGTTCATATATACAGAGACAGACTATATAAGTCTTGTTAGCTGTTCATATGTACAGAGACAGAATATATAAGTCTTGTTAGCTGTTCATATATACAGAGACAGAATATATAAATCTTGTTAGCTGTTCATATGTACAGAGACAGAATATATAGGTCTTGTTAGCTGTTCATATGTACAGAGACAGACTATATAAGTCTTGTTAGCTGTTCATATATACAGAGACAGAATATATAAATCTTGTTAGCTCTTCATATGTACAGAGACAGAATATATAAATCTTGTTAGCTGTTCATATGTACAGAGACAGACTATATAAGTATTGTTAGCTGTTCATATATACAGAGACAGAATATATAAATCTTGTTAGCTGTTCATATGTACAGAGACAGAATATATAAGGTCTTGTTAGCTGTTCATATGTACAGAGACAGACTATATAAGTCTTGTTAGCTGTTCATATGTACAGAGACAGACTATATAAATCTTGTTAGCTGTTCATATGTACAGAGACAGACTATATAAGTCTTGTTAGCTGTTCATATGTACAGAGACAGACTATATAAGTCTTGTTAGCTGTTCATATGTACAGAGACAGAATATATAAATCTTGTTAGCTGTTCATATGTACAGAGACAGACTATATAAGTCTTGTTAGCTGTTCATATGTACAGAGACAGAATATATAAATATTGTTAGCTGTTCATATGTACAGAGACAGACTATATAAGTCTTGTTAGCTGTTCATATGTACAGAGACAGAATATATAAATCTTGTTAGCTGTTCATATATACAGAGACAGAATATCAAGTCAAATCAAATCAAATGTTATTGGTCCCATACACATGGTTAGCTGATGATAATGCAAACGTATGGAAATGCTTGTGGTTCTAGTTCTGACAGTGCAGTAATATCTAACAAGTAATCTAACAATTCCCCAACAACTACCTAATACACACACATCTAAAGGGGGGGAATGAGAATATGTACATATAAATATATAGATTAGCGATGGCCAAGCAGCATAGGCACGTTGCAACTAGATGGTATAAAATAGAGTATATACACGTGATATGAGTATTGTAAGAAATGTTAACATTATTTAAAGTGGCATTGTTTAAAGTGACTAGTGATCCATTTATTAAAGTGGCCAGTGATTGGGTCTCAATGTAGGCAGCAGCCTCTCTGAGTTAATGATTGCTGTTTAGCCTTGAGATAGAAGTTATTCTTCAGTCTCTCGGTCCCAGCTTTGATGCACCTGTACTGACCTCACCTTCAAATACAACAGCTAACAGCTTGTAGTAGATATGTAGTGGTTTAATAATGTTATATGATGCACTGTTGTATCTTTTTTTAATGTGTGATCTAAGTGCCTTAAAGTGTTTTGCTCCCAGGAAGAATAGCTGCTGTCTTGGCAGGAATGAATGGGGATCCATAATAAACCCCAGGAAGAGTAGCTGCTGTCTTGGCAGGAACAAATGGGGATCCATAATAAACCCCAAGAAGAGTAGTTGCTGTCTTGGCAGGAACGAATGGGGATCCATAATAAACCCCAGGAAGAGTAGCTGCTTCCTTGGCAGGAACGAATGGGGATCCATAATAAACCCCATTAAGAGTAGCTGCTGCCTTGGCAGGAACGAATGGGGATCCATAATAAACCCCAAGAAGAGTAGCTGCTGTCTTGGCAGGAACGAATGGGGATCCATAATAAACCCCAAGAAGAGTAGCTGCTGTCTTGGCAGGAACGAACAGGGATCCATAATAAACCCCAGGAAGAGTAGCTGCTGTCTTGGCAGGAACAAACGGGGATCCATAATAAACCCCAGGAAGAGTAGCTGCTGTCTTGGCAGGAACGAACGGGGATCCATAATAAACCCAAAGAAGAGTAGCTGCTGTCTTGGCAGGAACGAACAGGGATTCATAATAAACCCCAGGAAGAGTAGCTGCTGTCTTGGCAGGAACGAACGGGGATCCATAATAAACCCCAGGAAGAGTAGCTGCTGCCTTGGCAGAAACGAATGGGGATCCATAATAAAACCCAGGAAGAGTAGCTGCTGTCTTGGCAGGAACTATTGGGGATCCATAATAAAACCCAGGAAGAGTTGCTGCTGTCTTGGCAGGAACGAATGGGGATCCATAATAAACCCCAAGAAGAGTAGCTGCTGTCTTGGCAGGAACGAACGGGGATCCATAATAAACCCCAGGAAGAGTAGCTGCTGTCTTGGCAGGAACAAACGGGGATCCATAATAAACCCCAGGAAGAGTAGCTGCTGTCTTGGCAGGAACGAATGGGGATCCATAATAAACCCCAAGAAGAGTAGCTGCTGTCTTGGCAGGAACGAACAGGGATCCATAATAAACCCCAGGAAGAGTAGCTGCTGTCTTGGCAGGAACAAACGGGGATCCATAATAAACCCCAGGAAGAGTAGCTGCTGTCTTGGCAGGAACGAACGGGGATCCATAATAAACCCAAAGAAGAGTAGCTGCTGTCTTGGCAGGAACGAACAGGGATTCATAATAAACCCCAGGAAGAGTAGCTGCTGTCTTGGCAGGAACGAACGGGGATCCATAATAAACCCCAGGAAGAGTAGCTGCTGCCTTGGCAGAAACGAATGGGGATCCATAATAAAACCCAGGAAGAGTAGCTGCTGTCTTGGCAGGAACTATTGGGGATCCATAATAAAACCCAGGAAGAGTTGCTGCTGTCTTGGCAGGAACGAATGGGGATCCATAATAAACCCCAAGAAGAGTAGCTGCTGTCTTGGCAGGAACGAACGGGGATCCATAATAAACCCCAGGAAGAGTAGCTGCTGTCTTGGCAGGAACAAACGGGGATCCATAATAAACCCCAGGAAGAGTAGCTGCTGTCTTGGCAGGAACGAACGGGGATCCATAATAAACTCCAGGAGGAGTAGCTGCTGTCTTGGCAGGAACGAACGGGGATTCATAATAAACCCCAGGAAGAGTAGATGCTGTCTTGGCAGGAACGAACGGGGATTCATAATAAACCCCAGGAAGAGTAGCTGCTGTCTTGGCAGGAACGAAAGGGGATCCATAATAAACCCCAGGAAGAGTAGCTGCTGCTTTGGCAGAAACGAATGGGGATCCATAATAAAACCCAGGAAGAGTAGCTGCTGTCTTGGCAGGAACTATTGGGGATCCATAATAAACCCCAGGAAGAGTAGCTGCTGCTGTCTTGGCAGGAACGAATGGGGATCCATAATAAATACAAATACAGTAAGAGACAGACTATATAAGGCTTGTTAGCTGTTCAAAAATAACCCCAAGTGGAGCAACGGTCTAAGGCACTGAATCTCAGTGCTTGAGCCGTCACAACAGGCACTCTGGTTCGAATCCAGGCTGTATCACAACCGGCTGTGATTAGGAGTCCCAAAGGTTGGCGCACAGTAGGCCCAGTGGGGTCTGGGATTGGTCGGTGTAGGCCGTCATTGTAAATAAGAATTTGTTCTTAACTGACATGTCTCGTTAAATAAATTAATAAATATATAGTAACTCCCAATAGTGCAATAGACACAGCATATTGGTCTAGTGTTTTAATATAAATAGCATATTGGTCTAGTGTTTTAATAGAAGCAGCATATTGGTCTAGTGTTTTAATAGAAGCAGCATATTGGTCTAGTGTCTTAATAGAAGCAGCATACTGGTCTAGTGTCTTAATAGAAGCAGCATATTTGTCTAGTGTCTTAATAGAAGCAGCATATTGGTCTAGTGTCTTAATAGAAGCAGCATATTGGTCTAGTGTCTTAATAGAAGCAGAATTTTGGTCTAGTGTCTTAATAGAAGCAGCATATTGGTCAGTGTCTTAATAGAAGCAGCATATTGGTCTAGGGTTTTAATAGAAGGAGCATAATGGTCTAGTGTTTTAATAGAAGCAGCATATTGGTCAGTGTTTTAATAGAAGCAGCATATTGGTCTAGTGTTTTAATAGAAGCAGCATTTTGGTCTAGTGTTTTAATAGAAGCAGCATTTTGGTCTAGTGTTTTAATATCAAATCAATCAAATCAAGTTTATTTTATATAGCCCTTCGTACATCAGCTAATATCTCGAAGTGCTGTACAGAAACCCAGCCTAAAACCCCAAACAGCAAGCAATGCAGGTGTAGAAGCATGGTGGCTAGGAAAAACTCCCTAGAAAGGCCAAAACCTAGGAAGAAACCTAGAGAGGAACCAGGCTATGAGGGGTGGCCAGTCCTCTTCTGGCTGTGCCGGGTGGAGATTATAACAGAACATGGCCAAGATGTTCAGAATGTTCATAAGTGACAAGCATGGTCAAATAATAATCAGGAATAAATGTCAGTTGGCTTTTCATAGCCGATCATTAAGAGTTGAAAACAGCAGGTCTGGGACAGGTAGGGGTTCCATAACCGCAGGCAGAACAGTTGAAACTGGAATAGCAGCAAGGCCAGGTGGACTGGGGACAGCAAGGAGTCATCATGCCCGGTAGTCCTGACGTATGGTCCTAGGGCTCAGGTCCTCCGAGAGAGAGAAAGAAGGAGAGAATTAGAGAGAGCCAAGATTTTCAAAATGTTCATAAATGACAAGCATGGTCAAATAATAATCAGGAATAAATGTCAGTTGGCTTTTCATAGCCGATCATTAAGAGTTGAAAGCAGCAGGTCTGGGACAGGTAGGGGTTCCATAACCGCAGGCAGAACAGTTGAAACTGGATCAGCAGCAAGGCCAGGTGGACTGGGGACAGCAAGGAGTCATCATGCCCGGTAGTCCTGACTTATGGTCCTAGGGCTCAGGTTCTCCGAGAGAGAGAAAGAAAGAGAGAAGGAGAGAATTAGAGAGAGCATACTTAAATTCACACAGGACACTGGATAAGACAGGAGAAGTACTCCAGATATAACCAACTGACCCTAGCCCCCCGACACATAAACTACTGCAGCATAAATACTGGAGGCTGAGACAGGAGGGGTCAGGAGACACTGTGGCCCCATCCGATGATACCCCCGGACAGGGCCAAACAGGAAGGATATAACCCCACCCACTTTGCCAAAGCACAGCCCCCGCACCACTAATAGCAGCAGCATATTGGTCTAGTGTCTTAATAGAAGAAGCATATTGGTCTAGTGTCTTAATAGAAGAAGCATATTGGTCTAGTGTTTTAATAGAAGCAGCATTTTGGTCTAGTGTTTTAATAGAAGCAGCATTTTGGTCTAGTGTTTTAATAGAAGCAGCATATTGGTCTAGTGTCTTAAATAGAAGCAGCATTTTGGTCTAGTGTTTTAATAGAAGCAGCATATTGGTCTAGTGTTTTAATAGAAGCAGCATATTGGTCTAGTGTCTTAATAGAAGCAGCATATTGGTCTAGTGTCTTAATAGAAGCAGCATATTGGTCTAGTGTCTTAATAGAAGCAGCATATTGGTCTAGTGTCTTAATAGAAGCAGCATATTGGTCTAGTGTCTTAATAGAAGCAGCATATTGGTCTAGTGTCTTAATAGAAGCAGCATATTGGTCTAGTGTCTTAATAGAAGCAGCATATTGGTCTAGTGTCTTAATAGAAGCAGCATATTGGTCTAGTGTTTTAATAGAAGCAGCATATTGGTCTAGTGTTTTAAAAGAAGCAGCGTATTGGTTTAGTGTCTTAATAGAAACAGCATATTGGTCTAGTGTTTTAATAGAAGCAGCATAATGGTCTAGTGTTTTAATAGAAGCAGCATATAGGTCTAGTGTTTTAATAGAAGCAGCATATTGGTCTAGTGTTTTAATAGAAGCAGCATATTGGTCTAGTGTCTTAATAGAAGCAGCATATTGGTCTAGTGTCTTAATAGAAGCAGCATATTGGTCTAGTGTCTTAATAGAAGCAGCATATTGGTCTAGTGTCTTAATAGAAGCAGCATATTGGTCTAGTGTCTTAATAGAAGCAGCATATTGGTCTAGTGTCTTAATAGAAGCAGCATATTGGTCTAGTGTCTTAATAGAAGCAGCATATTGGTCTAGTGTCTTAATAGAAGCAGCATATTGGTCTAGTGTTTTAATAGAAGCAGCATATTGGTCTAGTGTTTTAAAAGAAGCAGCGTATTGGTTTAGTGTCTTAATAGAAACAGCATATTGGTCTAGTGTTTTAATAGAAGCAGCATATTGGTCTAGTGTTTTAAAAGAAGCAGCGTATTGGTCTAGTGTCTTAATAGAAGCAGCATATTGGTCTAGTGTTTTAATAGAAGCAGCATATTGGTCTAGTGTCTTAATAGAAGCAGCATATTGGTCTAGTGTCTTAATAGAAGCAGCATATTGGTCTAGTGTCTTAATAGAAGCAGCATATTGGTCTAGTGTCTTAATAGAAGCAGCATAATGGTCTAGTGTCTTAATAGAAGCAGCATATTGGTCTAGTGTTTTAAAAGAAGCAGCATATGGACCCCATGTTCTAGCAAGCATGTATATTGAGAGATATTCTGACATATACATACACCAGACAGCATGTTGTCAGTGTGTGAGCTGAGGTTCAGTATTTAAAACTCAGCAGGTGTTTTATGAAGGTGTTATGTCACCATGGCAGATGTTTAATAAAGGTGTTATGTCACCATAGCAGATGTTTTATGAAGGTGTTATGTCACCATGGCAGATGTTTTATGAAGGTGTTATGTCACCATGGCAGATGTTTAATAAAGGTGTTATGTCACCATGGCAGATGTTTTATGAAGGTGTTATGTCACCATGGCAGCTGTATTATGAAGGTGTTATGTCACCATGGCAGCTGTATTATGAAGGTGTTATGTCACCATGGCAGCTGTATTATGAAGGTGTTATGTCACCATGGCAGCTGTATTATGAAGGTGTTATGTCACCATGGCAGCTGTATTATGAAGGTGTTATGTCACCATGGCAGCTGTATTATGAAGGTGTTATGTCACCATGGCAGATGTTTAATAAAGGTGTTATGGCAGATGTTTAATAAAGGTGTTATGGCAGATGTTTTATGAGGGTGTTATGTCACCACAGCGTTTAATGGAGTTTCCAATTTAGACTCAAGTGTCTCAGTGTCGTAGAAATCGTTTCTGAAGTGTGACGTGCTGAGGATGGAATGGAATTAGTGTGTTTCTGAATGGAATACATTAGTGTCTGAAGTGAATTAAATGTGTGATTGTCATAGAGGTGTGTGTGTGTGTGTGTGTGTGTGTGTGTGTGTGTGTGTGTGTGTGTGTGTGTGTGTGTGTGTGTGTGTGTGTGTGTGTGTGTGTGTGTGTGTGTGTGTGTGTGTGTGTGTGTGTGTGTGTGTGTGTGTGTGTGTGCGTGTGTGTGTGTGTGTGTGTGTGTGTGTGTGTGTGTGTGTGTGTGCGTGTGACTAATAGATTTGAGTAGACTGTGATAGTGATGTGGGTGTGGGAGACGTCAAATGAAAAAGCTGTCACTCTGTTTGATCCGCGGGCCGTCCCTTTAAAGAGCACTGTTATTCAATTATAATGAAATCATATTAAATTAGTTGTCATCGACTGTCAAGTGGTCTTGTTTTCCCCTCAACCCCCCTCCCCCTCCTCCTCTCCTCAGGTACACTCACAGAGGAAATATTAAATGGAATGATGAATCACATCAGAGTTAATGGGGAAGTTAGAGACGATTCAGGAGTCAACCCAGCTGAGTCTTGCTGGTTGTCTATGCGCCGTCCCCTTCATTTGTTACTGTGTGAATCAGGAGTCAACCCAGCTGAGTCTTGTTGGTTGTCTATGAGCCGTCCCCTGCATCTGTTACTGTGTGAATCAGGAGTCAACCCAGCTGAGTCTTGCTGGTTGTCTATGCGCCGTCCCCTTCCTCTGTTACTGTGTGAATCAGGAGTCAACCCAGCTGAGTCTTGCTGGTTGTCTATGCGCCGTCCCCTTCCTCTGTTACTGTGTGAATCAGGAGTCAACCTTGCTGGTTGCAAATGGGCCATTTCCTGAATAACTCACTGTGTTAATGAGTTATTATCATTTGATTTGAAAGGTGAAAAAATCAGATGTGTTGCTGGCCAACTTCACATTTGGGTTTTGTTTGTTTCCCATCATGAATGGGCTAAAAAAACAATACTCTCAGCAACCAAGGACCAAATCTCGCTTGAGTGTTGGTCGATTTGTCTGTCCAGGAGAGACTAACCAAACACAGGTGTTATAAAACCGAAAAGCCCTTCGCTAAATCCAGTGGTTCTAACCAAACACAGGTTAAATACTGATATGTGTAAACGCTACTCTCACTAAATCCAGTGGTTCTAACCAAACACAGGTTAAATACTGATATGTGTAAACGCTACTCTCACTACATCTAGTGGTTCTAACCAAACACAGGTTAAATAGGAATATAATGTGTGTTTCAGGATGAGTCCCGTGTGAAGGCCATGGTGATGGAGGTGAAACCAGTGGACCACAGAGAGTACAGCAGGAGACTCATCAGCAACATCAGGAAAATGGCCGCCTAAAGAATTTAGTTTTTTTTATTGTGTTACTTTTTATTTTTATTTTTATATTTTTACTTTCATTTATTTAGTAAATATTTTCTTAAGTCTTTCTTGCTGCCTGCGGCCAGTGACAGACTTCTCCCTCACACTATACTTCTGGCATTTAGCAGATGCTTTTATCCAAAGTGAATTAGTCATGCGGCATACATTTTATATATGGGTGATCCCGGGATTCAAACTCACAACCATTGTCACAGCAAGCGCCATGCGCTACTGACTGAGCCAAGCAGGACCAATTGGCAGCCAGTTTGTCACTATTTTCACTTCTTTTGAACAAAGTCCTTTTGTGTGAAGACCTTTTAAACATTGTTCACCGTTAGAATTCTCCATAGGAAATGCCACGTTATATTTTGTTTTATTTATTTAACCTTTATTTTATCAGGGAGTCTTTTACAGATGAGCCCTGAATTACATAAATTACAGAATAAAACAGATACAGTTAAATACAAAATACAAGCAGGGAGGTGTCACGCCCTGACCGTAGATTGCTTTGTATGTTTCTAATTTTAGTTTGGTCAGGGTGTGATGTGGGTGGGTATTCTATGTCTGGGTATTCTATGTTGTAGGTCTAGGTTTTCTGTTTCTGTGTGTTTGGCCTGGTGTGGTTCTCAATCAGAGGCAGCTGTCTATCGTTGTCTCTGATTGAGAGCCATATTTAGGTAGCCTGTTTTCCCACTTTTGTTGTTGGGTGATTGTTTTCCGTTTCAGTGTTTGCACCATTCGGGACTGTGTCAGTTTTCATTTGATTCTCTTCTTCTTCTTTGTATTTTTTTAGTATTCTCATTAAAAGTTATTATGGATACGTGCCACGCCCCTTTTTGTTTTTTCCGCCTAAAACGACATACTCAAATCTAACTGCCTGTAGACCTGAAGCAAGGATATGCATAGTCTTGATACCATTTGAAAGGAAACACTTTGAAGTTTGTGGAAATGTGAAACTAATGTAGGAGAATATAACACATTAGGTCTGGTAAAAAAACAAAAACGATTGTTTTGTATTTTTTTGTACAATCTTTGAAATGCAAGAAAAAGGCCACAATGTATTATTCCAGCCCAAGCGCAATTTAGATTTTAGCCTCTAGATGGCAGCAGTGTATGTGCAAAGTTTTAGACTGATCTAATGAACCATTACATATATGTTCAACTTTTTGTATCAAGACTGCCCAAATGTGGCGAATTGGAGTATGAATAACTTTTCAAGTTCATAACTGTACACTCTCCTCAAACAGTAGCATGTTATTCTTTCACAGTAATATCTACTGTAAATTGGACAGTGTAGATAGATTAACAGGAATTTAAGCTTTCTGCCAATATCAGATACAGTGGGGAGAACAAGTATTTGATACACTGCCGATTTTGCAGGTTTTCCTACTTACAAAGCATGTAGAGGTCTGTCATTTTTATCATAGGTACACTTCAACTGTGAGAGACGGAATCTAAAACAAAAATCCAGAAAATCACATTGTATGATTTTTAAGTAATTAATTTGCATTTTATTGCATGACATAAGTATTTGATCACCTACCAACCAGTAAGAATTCCGGCTCTCACAGACCTGTTAGTTTTTCTTTAAGAAGCCCTCCTGTTCTCCACTCATTACCTGTATTAACTGCACCTGTTTGAACTCGTTACCTGTATAAAAGACACCTGTCCACACACTCAATCAAACAGACTCCAACCTCTCCACAATGGCCAAGACCAGAGAGCTGTGTAAGGACATCAGGGATAAATTGTAGACCTGTACAAGGCTGGGATGGGCTACAGGACAATAGGCAAGCAGCTTGGTGAGAAGGCAACAACTGTTGGCACAATTATTAGAAAATGGAAGAAGTTCAAGATGACGGTCAATCACCCTCGGTCTGGGGCTCCATGCAAGATCTCACCTCGTGGGGCATCAATGATCATGAGGAATGTGAGGGATCATCCCAGAACTACACGGCAGGACCTGGTCAATGACCTGAAGAGAGCTGGGACCACAGTCTCAAAGAAAACCATTAGTAACACACTACGCCGTCATGGATTAAAATCCTGCAGCGCACGCAAGGTCCCCCTGCTCAAGCCAGCGCATGTCCAGGCCCGTCTGAAGTTTGCCAATGACCATCTGGATGATCCAGAGGAGGAATGGGAGAAGGTCATGTGGTCTGATGAGACAAAAATAGAGCTTTTTGGTCTAAACTCCACTCGCCGTGTTTGGAGGAAGAAGAAGGATGAGTACAACCCCATGAACACCATCCCAACCGTGAAGCATGGAGGTGGAAACATCATTCTTTGGGGATGCTTTTCTGCAAAGGGGACAGGACGACTGCACCGTATTGAGGGGAGGATGGATGGGGCCATGTATCGCGAGATCTTGACCAACAACCTCCTTCCCTCAGTAAGAGCATTGAAGATGGGTCGTGGCTGGGTCTTCCAGCATGACAACGACCCGAAACACACAGCCAGGGCAACTAAGGAGTGGCTCCGTAAGAAGCATCTCAAGGTCCTGGAGTGGCCTTGCCAGTCTCCAGACCTGAACCCAATAGAAAATCTTTGGAGGGAGCCGAAAGTCCGTATTGCCCAGCGACAGCCCCGAAACCTGAAGGATCTGGAGAAGGTCTGTATGGAGGAGTGGGCCAAAATCCCTGCTGCAGTGTGTGCAAACCTGGTCAAGAACTACAGGAAACGTATGATCTCTGTAATTGCAAACTAAGGTTTCTGTACCAAATATTAAGTTCTGCTTTTCTGATGTATCAAATACTTATGTCATGCAATAAAATGCAAATAAATTACTTAAAAATCATACAATGTGATTTTCTGGATTTTTGTTTTAGATTCCTTCTCTCACAGTTGAAGTGTACCTATGATAAAAAATTACAGACCTCTACATGCTTTGTAAGTAGGAAAACCTGCAAAATCGTCAGTGTATCAAATACTTGTTCTCCCCACTGTATGTCTATGTCCTGGGAAATGTTCTTGTTACTTACAACCTCATGCTAATCGCATTAGCGCAAATTAGCTCAACCGTCCCGTGGGAGGGACACCGATCTTTCGAGATCCTTAAGAGTTTTTTTTAAAATATTCTCCTGTGTTCAGTTGTTGATGTCTTTCTCTTCCGTTCTTCCATCATATTCTTTCATCTGCCTCTCTTCCCTCTCCTCCTGTCTCTCTTCCCTCCCCTCCTGTCTCTCTTCCCTCTCCTCCTGCCTCTCTTCCCTCTCCTCCTGTCTCTCTTCCCTCTCCTCCTGTCTCTCTTCCCTCTCCTCCTGTCTCTCTTCCCTCTCCTCCTGTCTCTCTTCCCCCCCCTCCTGTCTCTCTTCCCTCTCCTCCTGTCTCTCTTCCCTCTCCTGCCTCTCTTCCCTCTCCTCCGCCTCTCTTCCCTCTCCTCCTTCCTCTCTTCCCTCTCCTGCCTCTCTTCCCTCTCCTCCTGCCTCTCTTCCCTCTCCTCCTGTCTCTCTTCCCTCCCCTCCTGTCTCTCTTCC